>NW_022294168.1:0-2218 GCF_002776525.5 Piliocolobus tephrosceles | reverse complement strand
TAGAGACGGGGTTTCACCGTGTTAGCCAGGATGGTCTCGATCTCCTGACCTCGTGATCCGCCCGTCTCGGCCTCCCAAAGTGCTGGGATTACAGGCTTGAGCCACCGCGCCCGGCCGTATACCTTCTTTTCACAGAACTTATGAAGTTACCGGAATAGGTCACACAGATTCTGAGTAATAAGACGCTAGAGATAGAGTTTCTATAAGGGTTTCAAGAGCTTGGCCCTTGGTTGGGCACAGTGGCCCATATCTATAATCCCAGCTACTCAGGAGGCCAAGGTGGGAGGACTGTTTGAGGCCAGGAGTTCAAGACCAGCCTGGAAAACATGGTGAGACCCCATTTCTACCAAAAAAAGAGCCTGACCCTGCTGAAAACACCTCCCCCCCTCCAGCATGGTCCACCCCAGGCTCCCAAACACCACCCTGCACCCTGGGGTCCTTCTGAAAGGGAGCCCCCAGTTGAGAAGATCACTTTGAGCAAAGAGATGCTTCGTTCTAGTTCTCTTTTTTTTTTTGAGACGGAGTCTTGCACTGTCTCCCGGGTTGGAGTGCAGTGGCGTAATCTCGGATCACTGCAACTTCTGCCTCCCGGGCTCAAGCAATTCTCCTGCCTCAGCCTCCTGAGTAGCTGGGATGACAGGCACCCGCCACCACGCCCGGCTAGTTTTTGTATTTTTAGTAGAGATGGGGTTTCACCATGTTGTCCAGGCTGGTCTCGAACTTCTGATCTCGTGATCCACCCGCCTCAGCCTCCCAAAGTGCTAGGATTACAGGCGTGAGCCACCGTGCCCGGCCCGTTCCCAGTTCTCTTTAACCAGCTGTGCATGGTAAGAAAGTCACAGCCTATGCTGTCTCAGCCTGTCGGAATTCTTTTTTTTTTTTTTTTTTGAGACGGAGTTTCGCCGCTCTGTTGCCCAGGCTGGAGTGCAGTGGCCGGATCTCAGCTCACTGCAAGCTCCGCCTCCCGGGTTTACGCCATTCTCCTGCCTCAGCCTCCCGAGTAGCTGGGACTACAGGCGCCCACCACCTCGCCTGGCTAGTTTTTTGTATTTTTTAGTAGAGACGGGGTTTCACCAGGTTAGCCAGGATGGTCTCGATCTCCTGATCTCGTGATCCGCCCGTCTCGGCCTCCCAAAGTGCTGGGATTACAGGCTTGAGCCACCGTGCCCAGCACCGTGTTGGAATTCTGAAGCCAGCTCTTAACTTTCGAAAACCACCAGCTTGAAAGCTATGCTTCGGGCAGGTGCTCCAGGGAGGAATCTCTGGTGAGGAGCAGGCGTGTTTCCAGAGGGAGAGCTGGGACCTAAATGGAAGGTGCTGCAGCTTTAAAACTGCATATTTCTGTATCCAAATGAGCCAGAAGTCAAGTGGGGGTGGTTGGTGTTTCTCCAAGAACAGCAACCCTTGGGCTCAGGCAAACATAAAAGGAGTGGGTAAGATGTGCCCTGTGGGATTCTGGACAACAGGTGGCTGCCCTGGCGCAAGGCTACTGTCCTGGGCACAGAAGTGCAAGGTTTGCTTATGCACATCAGACTAACCTTTCCGCCTGGGATGGTACAAGTTCCCGGAGTGCCACAGGGGTCTGCTTCAGCAAGTTTTGGTTAAGCGACCAGACCACTCTGGTTTCTCTTGCAGCTAAAACATTCACCTACCTATTATAAGGCGAATACTACTTTAAAACAGTTCGTGAAAGGTAAAAATCATAGTGTAAAACCTATGTCTGTGAGACACTGTCTTGGGAAAGTACCTCGATACTGTGTTTTTGTGTGTGTGGTAAAATACACATAGCATAAAATTAACCATTTTAGGCCGGGCACAGTGGCTCACGCCTGTAATCCCAGCACTTTGGGAGGCCAAGGCAGGCAGATCACGAGGTCAGGAGATCGAGACCATCCTGGCTAACACGGTGAAACCCCGTCTCTACTAAAAATAGAAAATAATTAGCCGGGTGCAGTGGTGGGCGCCTGTAGTCCCAGCTACTCGGGAGGCTGAGGCAGGAGAATGGCATGAACCCGGGAGGCAGAGCTTGCAGTGAGCCGAGATCACGCCACTGCACTCCAGCCCAGGCGACAGAGCAAGACTGTCTCAAAAAAATAAAAAATAAAAAAAAATTAGGCCGGGCGCGGTGGCTCAAGCCTGTAATCCCAGCACTTTGGGAGGCCGAGACGGGCGGATCACGAGGTCAGGAGATTGAGACCATCCTGGCTAACACGGTGAA
>NW_022294167.1:0-8783 GCF_002776525.5 Piliocolobus tephrosceles | reverse complement strand
TTGGATTAGAGTGCTAAGAATGAGATGGAAAAGAAAGAATGATCTGTCAGTTCCTGTGTAGCTGAGGTTCTCAGGGCCTTATTATTATATACCTTTATTTGTATTAATAAAATAACTACTGCATTTTATCTGTCCCAAGAAATATATTGTAATATCTCTGAAATCAAGATGTGTCTTTTTTTTTTTTTTGAGACAGTCTTGCTCTATTGCCCAGGCTGGAGAGCAGTGGTGCAATCTAGGGTCACCGCAACCTCTGTCTCCTGGGTTCAAGTGATTCTCCTACCTCAGCCTCCTAGGTAGCTGGGATTACAGGTGCCCACCACCATGCCTGGCTAATTTTTGTATTTTTAGTAGAGACGAGGTTTCACCATGTTGGCCAGGCTGGTCTTGAACTCCTGACCTCGTGATCCACCTGCCTTGACCTCCCAAAGTGCTGGGATTACAGACATGAGCCACCATGCCTGGCCAAGATGTGTCTTAAAACTGATGTGTCTTAAAACTGATGTCTCACAGTTGCTTCTTCTGCTCGTGTGCTGTAGTTGTCATTGTCTACTCATGCCCAAACTTGATTGATTGTTAATCCTGGTGGCATGACTGGAAAACTGAAATTCATAGCCCTTTCAGTTTGTTCATTTAAGTACCATTTAAGCAAGTTATATGAATCCCCACTTGTTGCCTGAAAACCTTCCATTGACACCTTCCTGTAAGATCAAGAAAGTATTAGCATCAAAACTTGCAGACTGGATGTCAGAGGCTTGGAAGAAAAACTCAGATAAAAATAGTCTGGCCAGGAGCAGTGGTTCATGCCTGTAATTCCAGCACTTTGGGAGGCCAAGGCAGGTGGATCACCTGAGGTCAGGGGTTCAAGACCAGGCTGGCCAACATGGTGAAACTCCATTTCTACTAAAAACACACACACACACACACAAAAATTAGCTGGGCATGGTGGCAGGCACCTGTAAGCCCAGCTGCTTGGGAGGCTGAGGCAGAAGAATTGCTTGAACCCAGGAGGTGGAGGTTGCAGTGAGCCGAGATCACACCATTGCACCACAGCCTTGGTGATGGAGGGATGAGACTGTCTCAACAACAACAACAAAAAAAGTGAAGACCTGAAGACCTGCCTAAGGAATGCTGTATCACCAGTGCTCTTGAGGCCACACTTGTAATATTGCGTTGAAAAATACAGACATCGGCCAGGTTTGGTGGCTAATGTCTGTAATCCCAGTACTTTGGGAGGCCAAGGCGGGTGGATCACCTAAGGTCCGGAATTCGAGACCAGCCTGGCCAACATGGTGAAATCCTGTCTCTACTAAAAACACAAAAAATTAGCCGGGCATGGTGGCGCATGCCTGTAATCCCAGCTACTCGGGGGGCTGAGGCAGGAGAATCACTTGAACCCAGGAGACAGAGGTTGCAGTGAGCTGAGATCACGCCATTGCACTCCAGCCTGGGCAACAAGAGCAAAACTCAGTCTCAAAAAAAAAAAAAAAGAAAAGAAAATGCAGACATTGATTCGGAGTCCAAAGTGATTCAGAGACAGACTCTGAATGTGAAGACATTTTGGACTGCCTTACCTGGTTTTCATTATGTTTTCCTTTTATTAAAGCACAAGTGTGATATGATAAAAATCAATATTCAGGTTCAATGAGAATAGTCATATTTGTATATATATGCCTCACAATTTATATAGTCAACTCATTTTGATCATTACAATAATGTGACATTAGTAGCAAAGTATTATCTCTAATTTTACCTCTGGGGAAAATAAGGCAGATTAAATACTCAACCATAGAATCAGGACTCATCCTAATTGTCTTACCTAATTAAATCTTTTAGAATAAGCCTGAAATCCTTCTTTTCCCTCTAAAATTTCAAGACTTGTATCAAATTTAGAGCCACTGTTTCTTTCTTTCTGAGAGCCACTGTTTTTATTTTATTTATTTATTTATATTTGAGACTGAGTTTTGCTTTTGTTGCCCAAGTTGGAGTACAACGGCGCGATCTCGGCTCACTGCAACCTCAACCTCCTGGGTTCAAGCAATTTTCCTGCTTCAGCTTCCTGAGTAGCTGGGATTACAGACAGCCACCACCACACCCAGCTAATTTTTGTATTTTTAGTAGAGACGGGGTTTCACCATGTTGGCAGGCTGGTCTCGAACTCCTGACCTCAGGTGATCCACCCGCCTTGTCCTCCCAAAGTGCTAGGATTACAGGCGTGAACCACCACACCCAGCCGAGAACCACTGTTGTTAAAACATTGAGCATATTTGGTGAGATTGATGATAATATAATTCAGAATGAATACTGAACATGACTCGTTTTTGGCAAGGGAAGTCAACTGTCAGAATTGTAACAAATCACTATTACACACAGCCTAGTACTTTGCATAGCAAAGTACACAAAAGGTACTAAATAAATAATAAGAATTGTATTACTCAGGGCAATTAACACTGAGTATCGCAGCAGTCAGACCCTAAATCCTTAGTGGTTTAAACAACAAACATTTATATCTCACACATGTCATATATCTAGCACAGGTTGGCAAGCAGTGAAAGTTCAGTGTTGCTCAACTCCTCAACTTCACTCAGTGCTATGGTTTGAATGTTTGTGTCCTCTCCAAAATTCATGTAGGAACTTAATGCCCAAAGTTATATTAACTATTAAAAGGTGGGGCCTTTATGAGGTGAGTAAGTCATGAGTGCTCCACCCTCATTAATGGAATTAATGCTTTACAAGGGAGGCTTTACACAGCATTTCTTTTTACCCTTCCAACCCTTCCACCATGTGAGGACAAAGAGCCACTGGAAGCACAGACAACAGGCTAGAACAGAGTAGACTAGATATCAGACCTATTGTTGCCTTCATTTTGGAAATTTCAGCCTCCAGAACTGTAAGAAATACATTTCTATTATTTATACCTTACCCATTCTCAGGTTTTTGTTTTTGTTTTTGTTTTTTGAGATACTCTCACTTTGTTGCTTAGCCTGGAGTGCAGTGGTGCTCATTGCAACCTCCGCCTCCCAGGTTCAAGCAGTTGTCCTGCCTCAGCCTTCCAAGTAGCTGGGATTACAGGTGTGTGCCACCAGGCCCTGCTAATTTTTTGTATTTTTAGTAGAGACGGGGTTTTGTCATGTTGGCCAAGCTGGTCTTGAACTTCTGACCTCAGGTGATCCACCTGCCTTGGTCTCCTGAAGTGCTAGGATTACAGGCATGAACCACCGTGCCCTTTGGGAGGCAGAGATGGGAGGAAAACCTACGGTCAGGAGTTGGAGACCAGCCTGGCTAATATGGCGAAGCCCTATCTCTACTAAAATACAATACTTCCTCAGATAGAAATGAGGAAAATGGTATTAGAAACTGGAGGAAAAGCCATTCTTGTGGCAAATAACTTAACTGAATTGTTTCTGTGCCCTAACATTTTATGAAAGGCAGAACTTGTGAGTGATGGACTAGGATATTTGGCAGAATTATCTAAGCAAAGTGTTGAAGGTTCTGCGTGGCTTCTTTTGACTGCTTATAGTAAAATGTAAGAAGAGAGAAATGAATTAAAGATAGAACTAAAAGGGAAGCAGAAGATTTGGAAACTTCTCAGCCTGGTGTTAAAGAAAAATCTGAGGCACAAGAGTTTATTTGAGTAAGATACAATTCATGAGTTGGGGAACACCAGACTAAAAAAAGTTTAGTGTTCCAATGACGAAATGTCAGGTATTTATTGGGAAAATGGAGAAGCAAAATAAATTATTTGGTTGGCTTCCAATTACAAAATTCCTTTTTTTAGGTACTTGTCGGCAAGACCCTAATCACATAATCGTACTTATCATGGCTGGGGTTAAGTTTTAGTTTTGCTAGCATGAACCATCAGAAATTACCCAACTTAAGTTTTTGCAGTTTAAGCAAGATTTAGGTTATTATTTATTTATTTATTTATTTATATTTTTGAGACGGAGTCTTGCTCTGTCGCCCAGGCGGGAGTGCAGTGGCGTGATCTTGGCTCACTGCAAGCTCCGCCTCCCAGGTTCACGCCATTCTCCTGCCTCAGCCTCCCAAGTAGCTGGGACTACAGGCACCCACCAAAATGCCCGGATAATTTTTTCTTATTTTTAGTGGAGACGGGGTTTCAACGTGTTAGCCAGGATGGAGATTTAGGTTATTTTTAAGGCCTTTGGTTTTGTCTGCTCAAGAAGTTTTCTGGTCAAGTATCCATTTTAATTTAAACACTGGCAGGGTTGTAAAAGCATACTTCAGAAAGCATACCAAGGATGTGGCCAAGTGGCTATTTGATAAGATTAATAGGGATAGAAGGAAGCCAGATGCTATTCTCAGGACAATGGAAGAATGACCCTGAAGGCATTTCAGAGATCTCTGAGGCTGCTACTCCCATCACAGGCCCAGAGTACTAGTGCCTTGAGGGAAGAAAGGCTTCACAGGAGGGACCTTGGGGCTCTCAGTATTGCCTCCAGTGTGTTCCCTGCATTCAGGTGCAGAACTCCTTGGCTGCCCCAGCTGTGGTTCAAGTGGGCCCAGGTGAGGCTTGGGCTGTTGCTCCAGGAGGCACAAGTGGTAAACTTCAGTGGGATCCAGCTCTGCAGGCATGCAGAGTGCAACACTTGTGGAGGCATTGCTACCTCCACCTAGATTTCAAAGGCCCTCTCTGAAAGCCTCAGGGCCCAGGCAGAGAGCTGCCAGGGACACTGCCCCGAACCTCCACTAGGCAACGTCCAATGGAGTTGTAGGTTAAGGTCACTGTGGAGAGCCCTGACAAGGACAGTATCTAGTGGGGCCATGGGGAAGGGTCAGCTCCACTCCCCCAAACCCTAGCAAGACCCAAAACCTAGAGAGCCATCAGTGTGCAGCATCAGTCAGGGAGAGCTGCAGCATGGGCTATGCCCAGTGATGCCATAGGAATGCAGTTGTCCAGGGCTTTGGGGGCCCAACCCTCATCCCAGGGTGTCCAGAAGGTTGCACATAGAGTCAAAGATTGTTTTTCTGAAGCTTCAAGATTTAAAGTTTGCCTTGTTGGATTTTGGACTTACTTGAGACCTGTTACCCATTTCTTCTTCCTATTGCTCCCTTTTAGAATGGGAATGTCTGTCCTATGCCTGTACACCATTGTATTTTGGAAGCACACAACTTGATTTCACAGGCTCACAACTGGAGAGGAATTTGCCTCAGGATGAATTGTACCTTGGGTTACATCCAAATCTTATGAAGATGGTATTTAGATGAGACTTCAGAGTCAGACTCTAAAGTTGATGCTGGAACAAGTTAAGACTTTTGATGTTATTGGGATGGAATGATTATATTTTGTATGTAAGAAGGACATACATTTTGGGGGTTCAGGGGTGGAATCCTATGGTTTGTGTCTCCTCCAAAACTATATTGAAATTTAATCTACAATGCAACACTCTTTAAGAGGTAGGGCCTTCAGAGGGTAGGCCCTGAGGGCTCCACTCTCATAGTGCTTTAGAAGAGGACTTGAGGGGGTGGGTTTGCCCCTTCTGTCTCTTCCTCCATGTAAGGACAGATATTTCAGCCCCTCTGAAAATGCAGCAACAAGGCATTATCTACTAGTGCCTTGATATTGGACTCTGCAGACTCCAGAACTGTGAGAAACGAATTCCTATTATTTGTAAATTATCTAGTCTTAGGTATGTTGTTATAGTAGCACAAACGGACTATGAGACTCAGTAACCAAAATGACTCAAATTATATCTTGTGGCTGAACCATGTGGAATATTTAACCTCTGGGGTTGTGCGACAGGTAATAACAGGGTTGGGGAGCACATTAGCTTATACCTTCCTCAGCCTAAAAATGATACATGTTATTTCCTTCATAGGCCATTAGCTTGCTGTAATCACATGATCCAAACCTAACTGTAAGGGATGCTGGAACAGCAAGGGAGCAGCGGAATATTTGATGAGTACTGTTTATACCACAACAGTACTATAAATATTTCCTTGAGGGCAAGAATCTGTTTCATTTACTGATATTCCCAAACATCTAGAAAAGTGCCTGACATTTAGTGTTCACTAATAATTACTGAATCAATTAATTGGTGAATTAATAAATGGCATCTGAAGCTGGTATGAATCTAATTTGAAAAGTTGCTAGATAGAATGATATGCAAGTTCAGGTTAATATTTCAGCAACAATTAGTGTTGACAAGAAAAAGGTATTTGATAAGAATTTATTTGGCCGGGCGCGGTGGCTCAAGCCTGTAATCCCAGCACTTTGGGAGGCCGAGACGGGTGGATCACGAGGTCAGGAGTTCGAGACCATCCTGGCTAACACGGTGAAACCCCATCTCTACTAAAAATACAAAAAACTAGCCGGGCGAGGTGGCGGGCGCCTGTAGTCCCAGCTACTCAGGAGGCTGAGGCAGGAGAATGGCGTAAACCCGGGAGGCGGAGCTTGCAGTGAGCTGAGATCCGGCCACTGCACTCCAGCCTGGGCCACAGAGCGAGACTCCGTCTCAAAAAAAAAAAAAAAGAATTTATTTGAAGTTGACTAACATTCTCAAATGTAGTTACAGATTACATAACATCTCTTTTACAGGAGGTTAACAGTTCTTTAAATTGACTAAAATGTGAGGAAAGACAACAGTTAACTCTAAAAGTCAGTCTGGATTTTTTGTTTCATTTAAAAACGAACAGCGTATGGCTGGGCGCGGTGGCTCACACCTGTAATCGCAGCACTTTGGGAGGACAAGGAGGGCGGATTACAAGGTCAGGAGTTTGAGACCAACCTGGCCAACATGGTGACACCCCATCTCTACTAAAAATACAAAAATTAGCTGGGCATGGTGGCGCGCACCTATAGTCCCAGTTCCTCGGGAGGCTGAGGCAGAAGAATCACTTGAACCCGGCAGTCGGAGGTTGCAGTGAGCCAAGATCGTGCCACTGCACTCCAGCCTGGGCCACACAGTGAGACCCTGTCTCAAAAAAAAAGAAAAAGAAAAAAACGAACAGTTTGCAGTCTTCCTAGAAATGACTGTTTAGGGAGTTGGGAACAGCTTGCCATGGAGAGAAGAATTTAAGATTGTCATAATAGGAAAGGGTAAGGAGTAGTGAGGCAGGGGGAACCATTCAATAAACAGCAGTCCTTTTCACTCTAATTCAAAAACCTGTTCTCAGTTTTACCAGCACATTTAGAAAGGCACAAAGAGTTCAATATTGGAGTTTTCAGAAAGGAACCTCAAAGTGATTATGAGATGTAACCATTCATCTTTCATTCATCATCCAAACAGGTACAAAGCACAATGCTCAAGATTGTGCTAAGATTTGAGGTGCAAAAGATAGGATTTCTGCTAATGGAACTTCTAGTCTAACCGGGAAGATGGACATTGAACAACTATTACAATAAGCGTGACATTGGTGGCAAAAAGGGAAGTGCCAGGTGCTATAAAGTGACAGACTGGGGAACTGCTGGTTTTGGGCATTAGAAAAGTAGGATCTGAAACAATCTCAAGAAATTGATGTTTCAACTTAACTCCAAAGGATAAGGAGGATTTATTTGGTAATCAGAAAGTGAGGGGAAGAGAACTCCAGATGGTGGGAATAGCCTGTCCTCACAACCTTACTATGAAGGATTACATGCTTAATTATATAGCTGGAGAAGTTGGAGAAGAAGAAAGTGACTTGTTCAAGAGACACTGTTTAACAGGGCACTTAATTAGGACCATAGGCCACATTCCTAACCTTTTCAGGGCAAGGCGTACAATTCTCTTTCTAAGGAAGACTCTCTTTCCTCACCAAAATAGTAGCTGAGTCAATCACTCCTATAACCCATCAGGCGCATCAACCAAGCACAAACTACACTGATATAATAGATATCAATTTATAATCTGTCTCACAGCTTTCAGGATGAGAACTAAAGAGCCCTAAAGGTCTCTCACATAGGAAGAGGGTGGTGTGTAGTGGCAGAGAGTGAAGCTTCATCAGTGAGAGCCAAGTGCTAAAAGCAGCTGCGTGTGACATTTCCGTCAGCAGTCCTTCCTCCCTCATTGTGTATGAGACACACATCAGATGCTCTGGTTTATGATTTCAGCTTCAGAGTACATACCCTTTTGAGATCCAAGCTCACATATCTCTTCCAGTGGCATGGTGCCTTTTTATTAACTGGCCTTAAAACCCAGCTCAGAGGCCGGGCGCGGTGGCTCAAGCCTGTAATCCCAGCACTTTGGGAGGCCGAGACGGGCGGATCACGAGGTCAGGAGATCGAGACCATCCTGGCTAACATGGTGAAACCCCGCCTCTACTAAAAATACAAAAACCAGCTGGGCGAGGTGGCGGGCGCCTGTAGTCCCAGCTACTCGGGAGGCTGAGGCAGGAGAATGGCGTAAACCCGGGAGGCGGAGCTTGCAGTGAGCTGAGATCCGGCCACTGCACTCCAGTCCGGGAGACAGAGCAAGACTCCGCCTCAAAAAAAAAAAAAAAAACCCAGCTCAGAGTAGTAACTACCCAAATGCTGAGAATATTGGGACCCCTTTCTCCTACCCTCATGGTTTGGAAACTTGTGGACTGGTTGACTCTTAGGTCCTAGGTGCCTGCCTAGTCTCCCTGCTTGCTAGAAAGTGACAAAGCACATGCTACCAAAAAGATTCTGTACAGATGCCAGAATCATGTCAGAACGCAAGGTCACATACACTACTGTCTTCCCCATTTATATCAGCCCAGAGGACAATCTACTCTCTTACCTTTGGAAGACACAACAGAGGCTAACTTTTGGAGGTCCTAGGTAAGCACCACTTTTTTTTTTTTTTTTTTTTTTTTTTTTTTTTTTT
>NW_022294166.1:0-5334 GCF_002776525.5 Piliocolobus tephrosceles | reverse complement strand
AAAAAAAAAAAAAATTAGCTGGGCATGGTGGTGCATGCCTGTAATCCCAGCTACTCGGGAGGCTGAGGAAGGAGAATTGCTTGAACTCAGGAGGCGGAGGTTGCAGCGAGCCAAGATTGCGCCACTGCACTCCAGTCTGGGTGACAGAGCAAAACTCCATCTCAAAAAACAAAAAGCCTGGCGTGGTGGTGCTGGGATTGCACCACTGCACTCCAGCCTGGGTGACAAGAGTGAGAGTCCGTCTCAAAAAAAAAAAAAAAAAAAAACTGTAACACCTAAATATAAGAAATAGCCAGGGATGGTGGCCCACGAATCTGAGGTTGCAGTGAGCTATGATTGTGCCACTGTATCCAGAGCCTGGTCAACAGAGCAAGCCCCTGTTTCTGGGGGGGGAAGGGAAGGAAATGTATACAGAGGCTGGGCACAATGGCTCACGTCTGTAATCCCAACACTTTGGGAGGCCAAGGAAGGTGGATCACCTGAGGTCAGGAGTTCGAGACCTGCCTGGCCAACATGGCAAAACCTTATCCTACTAACAATACAAAAAAAAATTAGCCAGGTGTGGTGGCACACACCTGTAATCCCAGCTACTTGGGAGGTTGAGGCATGAGAATCACTTGAACCCAGGAGGTGAGGTGGAGGTTGCAGTGAGCTGAGACGCACCACTGCACTCCAGCCTGGAGAACAGAGTAAGACTCTTGTCTCCAAAACAAAACACAAAAAGGAATGTATACTGAATAAACACGCTTGAAGAGAGCAGCTAAAGGGCCCTAATACAATCTCCTTCTGCTTCTCTTCCTCTCAACCTTTTCCACTGTGCTCTCTGGGAGCCTATTTCCACATAACACTTCCCATCCATTCCACCTTCTTTTTTTTTTTGAGGGGGGTATAGTATTTTGCTCTTGTTGCCCAGGCTGGAGTGCAATGGTGTGATCGAGGCTCACTGCAACCTCCACCTCCCGGGTTCAAGCGATTCTCCTGCCTCAGCCTTCCTGAGTAGGTGGGATTACAGGCGTGCACCATTACGCCTGGCTAATTTTGTATTTTTATTAGAGACAGGGTTTCTCCATGTTGGTCAGGCTGGTCTCCAATTCCTGACCTCTGATGATCCACCTGCCTTGGCCTCCCAAAGTGCTGGGATTACAGGCATGAGCCACTGCGCTTGGCCATTCTTTTTTTTTTTTTTTTTTTAGATGGAGTTACCCTCTGTTGTCCAGGCTGGAGTGCAGTGACACAATCTCAGCTCACTGCAACCTCCACCTCCTGGGATTCTCATGCCTCAGCCTCCCAAGCAGCTGAGATTACAGGTGTCTGCCACCATGCTGGGCTAATTATTTATTTATTTATTTATTTATTTTGAGGCGGAGTCTCACTCTGTCGCCCAGGCTGGAGTGCAGTGGCCAGATCTCAGCTCACTGCAAGCTCTGCCTCCCAGGTTCACGCCATTCTCCTGCCTCAGCCTCCTGAGTAGCTGGGACTACAGGCGCCCGCCACCTCGCCCGTCTAGTTTTTTGTATTTTTTAGTAGAGACGGGGTTTCACCGTGTTAGCCAGGATGGTCTCGATCTCCTGACCTCGTGATCCACCCGTCTCGGCCTCCCAAAGTGCTGGGATTACAGGTTTGAGCCACCGCGCCCGGCCTTAATTTTTGTATTTTTAGTAGAGACAGGGTTTCACCATGTTGGTCACGCTGGTCTCAAACTCCTGACCTCAGGTGATCCACCTTCCTTGGCCTCCCAAAGTGTTGGGATTACAGGAATGGGCCACAGTGCCCGGCCTGCTTTTAAAAAAATTTTTTTTAGGGACAGGATCTCACTCTGTTGCCCAGGCTGGAGTGCAGTGGCACAAACATGGCTCACTGCAGCCTTGACCTACTGGGCCCAAGTGATCCTCCCACCTCAGGCTCCTGAATAGCTAGGATCAGAGGCACACGTGCCACCATGCCTGGCTAATTTTTGAATTTTTTTTTTGTAGAGTTGGGGTCACTTGCTATGTTGCCATGGCTGGTCTTGAACTTCTGGGCTCAAGTGATGGTCTCACTTTGGCCTCCCAAAGTGCTGGGAATGTAGATTTCTGATTAACCCCAGTTTGGGGAATGCCTCTAAGATTTCTATCTTACTGTTTCCTGTGTTAACAGCATGTACTTACCACAATTTCTCCTTAGATCAAAATAATCTTGGCCAGGCGCGGTGGCTCATGCCTGTAATCCCAGCACTTTGGGAGACCGAGGTGGGCGAATCACAAGGTCAGGAGATCGAGACCATCCTGGCTAACACGGTGAAACCCCATCTCTACTAAAAATACAAAAAAATTAGCCAGGCGTGGTGGCGGTGGCCTATAGTCCCAGCTACTCAGGAGGCTGAGGCAGGAGAATGGCGTGAATCCGGGAGGCAGAGCTTGCAGTGAGCCGAGATTGTGCCACTGCACTCCAGCCTGGGCGACAGAGTGAGACTCCATCTCAAAAAACAAACAAACAAACAAACAAAAAAACAATCTTGATCATTAACCCTGCCCTTAGTGAGTATTCTTGCCTTTCCCTGCAGCGTAGACTTCAATTGTCCTCCAGGTTCCTTCCCTGTGGTAAGTCCTGGGTCAGGACTTACCCCAGGGGATAATGTCCTGGGGACCCACCATCATGTCTCACCACTACCCAAGCACAGACATGGCTTCTGTTCATAAATTCCTATTAAATATTTCTAAGAAAGTGGATTTGTCAGCCTCCTTCCTCAACCTCTTAGCTTCCTTGGACTTTGGGGGTAAGTGTGCATAGACCTGTGCACTGCGGAACAGCTCCCCAATGGCTTTCCATATTCTTTCAATCTAACAGGCCACTTTGGATAGCTGAACATGTGGAGGTTCCTGGAGGATGGCATGCCTAGGCAAGGCAAGGAAGCTCCAGACTCACCTCCCTCCCTGCCCACAAAATGCAATCTCTAAGAATATACGGGCTAGTCGAGGTAGGTCATGCCTATAATCCCAGCGCTTTGGGAGGCACCTGAGATGGGAAGATCCTTTAAGCTCAGGAGTTTCAGACTGGGTAATACAGTGAGACCTCATTTCTAGAAAAAAACAAAATCAAAGAAAAGTAAGAATATACAAATCACATGCTAGTGGGGAAGGAAGATAGGAGAGACAGGCATTTCTCACAGATAATTCACATATATAATCACTCTATGCCCAGTTAAGACCACGTTTAGTCCAGTTTATGTTATTTATGATCAAGACAGGGATGGCACAGAAAATGAAGGATAGCCTTCCAATCTCTCCAAGGGTCTTAATGTTTTTTCCCTGTACTACTTCTCTATAGAAAATGCTAGAAAGTTGCCGGGCATGGTGGCTCACACCTGTAATCCCAGCACTTTGGGAAGCCGACGCGGGCGGATCACGAGGTCAGGAGATCGAGGCCATCCTGGCTAACACAGCGAAACCCTGTCTCTACTAAAAATGTATCAAAAAAATTAGCCTGGCATGTTGGCAGGCGCCTGTAGTCCCAGCTACTGGAGAGGCTGAGGCAGGAGAATGGCATGAACCCAGGAGGCGGAGCGTGCAGTGAGCTGAGATCACACCACTGCACTCCAGCCTGGGCTACAGTGAGACTCCGCCTCAAAAAAAAAAAAAAAAAAAAAAAAGAAAATGCTAGAAAGTCAGCTGATGCCATAACCACTCACACTTGGCAAAATGCCAAAAGTGGGAAAAGGAAAGAAAAAAAAATTACAAGGGCCATATTTTTGAAATCAATGTCTGCAAGAGTGATAAAAGCCACACAACGGCATCCATAATGTGGCCCTTTCCCAGTCTTATAACCACTTAAAAATGTATTCCTTCTTCCTCTCCATCTTTTCACAACACCTATTGGTCCTCACTTCATTGATGTAAAATGGGTAAAATATCAGCGACCTCATACTTTGGGAAGATTAAAGGAAAGTTATTTAACAAACACTTATACAGCACTTACGCTGTGCCAGGCCTATTCTATTTTACAGACTTTGTGGGTTTTTTTTTTTTTTTGAGATGGAGTCTCACTCTGTCACCCAGGCTGGAGTGCAATGGTGGAATCTCGGCTCACTGCAACCTCCCGGGTTCAAGTGATTCTCCTACCTCAGCCTCCCAAGTAGCTGAGGTTACAGGCACCTGCCACCACGCCTGGCTATTTTTTGTTGTTTTTTTTGTATTTTTAGTAGTGACAGGGTTTCACCATGTTGGCCAGGCTGGTCTCGAACTCCTGATCTCAGGTGACCAGCCTGCCTCGCCTCCCAAAGTGCTGGGACTACAGGCCCACCAAGCCCGGCCCTATTTTATCAATAATAACACTTCGAATCCTCCTAAGAGCCCTATGAGGTAGGTACCATTATCATTATTTTATAGATGAGGAACTGAGGCCCAGGAGAGACAACTAAACCTGCTGAGGGTCACTTACCAGCACCTGGTAGAACCAGGATTCAAATATGAGCAGGCTCGTCTGAACCCCATGCACTTGAGCACCCTCTGAGATAATTTAGCCCCTTCATCGGTACCAGATCTATGGTGGCCTCCAGAAATGGTTGCTAACTTACTATCATCGTTATTTCTGTCGTACAATTCATTTCCACCTTTCCAATAAACTTTCCCCAACCAGTGAACCTCACTTACTGCCCATAAAGTTCACCTGTGCCTCACCACCCTGCCCTCGCCCGAGTTTTCTGCTCTGACCGAATCCTCACACGCCTGTGCAGCCCCAGCCTCCAACACCAGGTGCACCACCAGGGTATTTACTAATCCAGTGAGTGAAGGTGGGCCCGGCCGAGCTGGTTCCCATCCTCTGATCAACGCCTAGGGGAACCAGTAAACTCCAATGCTGACCATAAGTGTCTCAGAAAGTAGGTCTGCAAAGCCCAGCCCTCCGCTCAGGAACCTATGAAGACCGGGGAGGATGGCGCATATGCGGCCGCAGGATGGAAACCTCGATCAGAAGGCTGGGGCAGGTGACTGGGCTTAATTGCAAATTTTAACATTTACTTCAGCAACCAGTTCATTAAAAACAAACTACTCGCCGGGCGCGGTGGCTCAAGCCTGTAATCCCAGCACTTTGGGAGGCCGAGACGGGTGGATCACGAGGTCAGAAGATCGAGACCATCCTGGCTAACACGGTGAAACCCCGTCTCTATTAAAAAATATAAAAAACGGGCCGGGCGCGGTGGCTCAAGCCTGTAATCCCAGCACTTTGGGAGGCCGCGACGGGCGGATCACGAGGTCAGGAGATCGAGACCATCCTGGCTAACACGGTGAAACCCCGTCTCTACTAAAAATACAAAAACTAGCCGGGCGAGGTGGCGGGCGCCTGTAGTCCCAGCTACTC
>NW_022294164.1:0-7596 GCF_002776525.5 Piliocolobus tephrosceles | reverse complement strand
TGTTTCCGGGGGAATCTGAGAAGGGGTATTTTGGATCGCATTGAAGCTTATGTTGACAAAGGAAATATCCTCAGTTAAAAATTAGAAAGAAGCTCTCTGAGAAAGTTCTTTGTGATGTGTGAATTCATCTCACAGACTACACTTTTCTTTTCATGGAGGAGTTCGATAACACAGATTTCATGGAATCTGCAAAGAGCTATTTGGGAAAGCATTGAGGCATATGGTGAAAAAAGAAATGTCCTCAGATAAAAATTAAAAGGAATATTTCTGAGGAACTGCTTAGTTATGTGTGAAATCATCTCATTTAGTTACACTGTGCTTTTCTTTTTTTTTTTTTTCAAGGTTCAATTTGAACATTTTCTTTTTTTATTATTATACTTCAAGTTCTAGGGTACATGTGCATAACGTGCAGGTTTGTTACATATGTATACTTGTGCCATGTTGGTGTGCTGCACCCATCAACTCGTCAGCACCCATCAATTCATCATTTATATCAGGTATTACTCCCAATGCAATCCCTCCCCCCTCCCACCTCCACATGATAGGCCCCGATGTGTGATGTTCCCCTTCCTGAGTCCAAGTGATGTCATTGTTCAGTTCCCACCTATGAGTGAGGACATGCGGTGTTTGGTTTTCTGTTCTTGTGATAGTTTGCTAAGAATGATGGTTACCAGCTGCATCCATGTCCCTACAAAGGACACAAACTCATCCTTTTTTATGGCTGCAAAATATTCCATGGTGTATATGTCCCACATTTTCTTAATCCAGTCTGTCACCGATGGACATTTGAGTTGATTCCAAGTCTTTCCTATTGTGAATAGTGCCACAGTAAACATACATGTGCATGTGTCTTTATAGAAGCATGATTTATAATCCTTTGGGTATATACCCAGTAATGGGATGGCTGGATCATATGGTACATCTAGTTCTAGATCCTTGAGGAATCGCCATGCTGTTTTCCATAATGGTTGAACTAGTTGACAATCGCACCAACAGTGTAAAAGCGTTCCTATTTCTCCACATCCTCTCCAGCACCTGTTGTTTCCTGACTTTCTAATGATTGCCATTCTAACTGGTGTGAGATGGTATCTCATTGTGGCTTTGATGAGCATTTCTCTGATGGTGAGTGTATATTTGTTTGAGTTCTTTGTAGGTTCTGGATATCAGCCCTTTGTCAGATGAGTAGATTGCAAACATTTTCTCCCGTTCTGTAGGTTGCCTATTCAATCTGATGGTAGTTTCTTTTGCTGGGCAGAAGCTCTCTAGTTTAATTAGATCCCATTTGTCAATTTTGGCTTTTGCTGCCATTGCTTTTGGTGTTTTAGACATGAAGTCCTTGCCCATGCCTATGTCCTGAATGGTACTACCTAGATTTTCTTCTAGGGTTCCTATGGTATTAGGTCTAACATTTAAGTCTCTAATCGATCTTGAATTAATCTTCGTATAAGGAGTAAGGAAAGGATCCAGGTTCAGCTTTCTACTTATGGCTAGCCAATTTTCCCAGCACCATTTATTAAATAGGGAATCCTTTCCCCATTTCTTGTTTCTCTCAGGTTTGTCAAAGATCAGATGGCTGTAGATGTGTGGTATTGTTTCTGAGTACTCTGTTCTGTTCCATTGGTTTATTTCTCTGTTTTGGTACCAGTATCATGCTGTTCTGGTTACTGTATCCTTGTAGTAGAGTTTGAAGTCAGGTAGCGTGATGCCTCCAGCTTTGTTCTTTTGACTTAGGATTGTCTTAGCAATGTGGGCTCTTTTTTGGTTCCATATGAACTTTAAAGCAGTTTTTTCCAATTCTGTGAAGAAACTCATTGGTAGCTTGATGGCGATGGCATTGAATCTATAAATTACCTTGGGCAGTATGGCCATTTTCACAATATTGATTCTTCCTATCCATGAGCATGGTATGTTCTTCAATTTGTTTGTGTCTTCTTTTATTTCACTTAGCAGTGGTTTGTAGTTCTCCTTGAAGAGGTCCATAATATCCCTTGTAAGTTGGATTCCTAGGTGTTTTATTCTCTTTGAAGCAATTGTGAATGGAAGTTCATTCATGATTTGGCTCTCTGTTTGTCTGTTACTGGTGTATGATAATGCTTGTGATTTTTGCACATTTATTTTGTATCCTGAGACTTTGCTGAAGTTGCTTATCAGCTTAAGGAGATTTGGGGCTGAGACAATGGGGTTTTCTAAATATACAATGATGTCATCTGCAAACAGGGACAATTTGATTTCTTCTTTTCCTAACTGAATACTCTTTATTTCTTTCTCTTGTCTGATTGGCCTAGCCAGAATTTCCAACACTGTGTTGAATAGGAGTGGTGAGAGAGGGTATCCCTGTCTTGTGCCAGTTTTCAAAGGGAATTTTTGCACTTTTTTCCCATTCAGTATGATATTAGCTGTGGATTTGTCATAAATAGCTCTTATTATTTTGAGGTAAGTTCCATCAATACCGAATTTGTTGAGCATTTTTAGCATGAAGGGCTGTTGAATTTTGTCAAAAGCCTTTTCTGTATCTATTGAGATAATCATGTGGTTCTTGTCTTTGGTTCTGTTTATATGCTGGATTATTTTTATTTATTTGCTAATGTTGAACCAGCCTTGCAACCCAGGGATGAAGCCCACTTGATCTTGGTGGATAAGCTTTTTGATGTGCAGCTGAATCTGGTTTGCCAGTATTTTATTGAGGATTTTTGCATCGATGTTCATCAGGGATATTTGTCTAAAATTCACTTTTGTTGTTGTGTCTCTGCCAGGCTTTGGTATCAGGATGACGTTGGCCTCGTAAAATGAGTTAGGGAAGATTCTCTCTTTTTCTATTGATTGGAATAGTTTCAAAAGGAATGGTACCAGCTCCTCCTTGTACCTCTGGTAGAATTCAGCTGTGAATCCATCTGGTCCTGGATATGGTTGGTAGGCTATTAATTATTGCCTCAATTTCAGAGCCTGCTATTGGTCTATTTAGGATTCAACTTCTTCCTGGATTAGTCTTGGAAGACTGTAAGTGTCCAGGAAATTATCCATTTCTTCTAGATTTTCTAGTTTATTTGCATAGAGGTGTTTATAGTATTCTCTGATGGTAGTTTGTATTTCTGTGGGGTCGGTGGTGATATCCCCATTATCTTTTTTTATGCCATCTATTTGATTCTTCTCTCTTTCTTCTTTATTAATCTTGCTAGCGGTCTGTCAATTTTGTTGATCTTTTCAAAAAACCAACTCCTGGATTCGTTGATTTTTTGGAGGGTTTTTTGTGTCTCTATCTCCTTCTGTTCTGCTCTGATCTTAGTTATTTCTTACCTTCTGCTAGGTTTTAAATGTGTTTGCTCTTGCCTCTCTAGTTCTTTTAATTGTAACGTTGGAGTGTCAATTTTAGATCTTTCCAGCTTTCTCTTGTGGGCATTTAGTGCTGTTAATTTCCCTCTGCACACTGCTTTAAACGTGTGCCAGAGATTCTGGTATGTTGTATCTTTGTTTTCATTGGTCTTAAAGAACATCTTTATTTCTGCTTTCATTTCGTTATGTACCCAGTAGTCATTCAGGAGCAGGTTGTTCAGTTTCCATGTACTTGAGCGGTTTTGATTGAGTTTCTTAGTCCTGAGTTCTAGTTTGATTGTACTGTGGTCTGAGAGACAGTTTGTTGTAATTTCTGTTCTTTTACATTTGCTGAGGAGTGCTTTACTTCCAATTATGTGGTCAATTTTGGAATAAGTGTGATGTGGTGCTGAGAAGAATGTATAATCTGTTGATTTGGCCTGGAGAGTTCTATAGATGTCTATTAGGTCCGCTTGGTGCAGAGATGAGTTCAATTCCTGGATATCCTTGTTAACTTTCTGTCTCGTTGATCTGTCTAATGTTGACAGTGCCGTGTTGAAATCTCCCATGATTATTGTATGGGAGACTAAGTCTCTTTGTAAGTCTCTAAGGACTTGCTATATGAATTTGTGTGCTCATGTATTGGGTGCATATATATTTAGGATAGTTAGCTCTTCCTGCTGAATTGATCCCTTTACCATTATGTAATTGCCTTCTTT
Source organism: Piliocolobus tephrosceles (assembly GCF_002776525.5). Taxonomy (NCBI): domain Eukaryota; kingdom Metazoa; phylum Chordata; class Mammalia; order Primates; family Cercopithecidae; genus Piliocolobus; species Piliocolobus tephrosceles. Next base: position 3,568 of record NW_022294164.1, on the reverse strand, counting down.
GTATCTTTTGATCTTTGTTGGTTTAAAGTCTATTTTATCAGAGACTAGGATTGTAACCCCTGCTTTTTTTTGTTCTCCATTTGCTTGGTAGATCTTCCTCCATCCCTTTATTTTGAGCCTATGTATGTCTCTGCATGTGAGATAGGTCTCCTGCATACAGCAGACTGTTGGGTCTTTACCCTTTATCCAGTTTGCCAGTCTGTGTCTCTTAATTGGAGCATTTAGTCCATTTACAATTATGGTTAATATTGTTATGTGCGAATTTGATCCTGCCATTATGATATTAACTGCTTATTTTGCTCGTTATTTGATGCAGTTTCTTCCTAGCCTCGAAGGTCTTTACATTTTGGCATGTTTTTGCAATGGCTGGTACCGGTTTTTCCTTTCCATGTTTAGGGCTTCCTTCAGGGTCTCTATAAGGCAGGCCTGGTGGTGACAAAATCTCTAAGCATTTGCTTATCTGTAAAGGATTTTATTTCTCCTTCACTTATGAAACTTAGTTTGGCTGGATATGAAATTCTGGGTTTAAAATTCTTTTCTTTAAGAACGTTGAATATTGGCCCCCACTCTCTTCTGGCTTGGAGAGTTTCTGGCGAGATATGTGCTGTTAGTCTGACGGGCTTCCCTTTGTGGGTAACCTGACCTTTCTCTCTGGCTGCCCTTAAGATTTTTTCCTTCATTTCAACTTTGGTGAATCTGGCCATTATGTGTTTTGGAGTTGCTCTTCTCGAGGAGTATCTTTGTGGCATTCTCTGTATTTCCTGAATTTGAATGTTGGCCTGCCCTACCAGGTTGGGGAAGTTATCTTGAATGATATCCTGAAGAGTGTTTTCCAACTTGGTTCCATTTTCCCCCTCACTTTCAGGCACCCTGATCAGACGTAGATTTGGTCTTTTTACATAATCCCATACTTCTTGCAGGCTTTGTTCATTTCTTTTTCTTCTTCTTCTTTTTTTTTTTTTGGTTTCTCTTCTCGCTTTATTTCATTCATTTGATCCTCAATCACTGATACTCTTTCTTCCAGTTGATCGAGTCGGTTACTGAAGATTGTGCATCTGTCACGTATTTCTCGTGTCATAGTTTTCATCTCTGTCATTTCGTTTATGACCTTCTCTGCATTAATTATGCTAGCTGTCAATTCTTCCACTCTTTTTGCAAGATTTTTGGTTTCTTTGCACTGGGTACGTAATTCCTCCTTTAGCTCTGATTGGTTTGATGGACTGAAGCCTTCTTCGCTTCTCTCGTCAAAGTCATTCTCTGACCAGCTTTGATCCGTTGCTGGCGATGAGCTGCGCTCCTTTGCAGGGGGAGATGCGCTCTTATTTTTTGAATTTCCAGCTTTTCTGCCCTGCTTTTTCCCCATCTTTGTGGATTTATCTGCCTCTGGTCATTGATGATGTTGACGTACTGATGGGGTTTTGGTATAGGTGTCCTTCCTGTTTGATAGTTTTCCTTCTAACAGTCAGGACCCTCAGCTGCAGGTCTGTTGGAGATTGCTTGAGGTCCACTCCAGACCCTGTTTGCCTGGGTATCAGCATCAGTGGTTGCAGAAGATAGAATATTGCTGAACAGTGAGTGTATCTGTCTGATTCTTACTTTGGAAGCATCCTCTCAGGGGTGTACTCCACCCTGTGAGGTGTGGGGTGTCAGACTGCCCCTAGTGGGGGATGTCTCCCAGTTAGGCTACTCAGGGGTCAGGGACTCACTTGAGCAGACAGTCTGTCCCTTCTCAGATCTCAACCTCTGTGTGGGAGATCCACTACTCTCTTCAAAGCTGTCAGACAGAGTCGAGTTTCTGCTCCTTTTTGTTGTTGTTGTTGTTGTTTAGCTGTGCCCTGTCCCCAGAGGTGGGGTCTACAGAGACCGGCAGGTTTCCTCGAGCTGCTGTGAGCTCCACCCAGTTGGAGGTTCCCAGAAGCTTTGTTTACCTACTTAAGTCTCAGCAATGGCGGGCACCCCTCCCTCAGCCTCGCTGCTGCATTGCGGTTAGATCACAGACTGCTGTGCTAGCAATGAGGAAGGCTCTGTGGGCGTGGGACCCTCCCGGCCAGGTGTGGGATATAATCTCCTGGTGTGCCCTTGCTTAAAGCGCAGTATTGGGGTGGGAGTTACCCGATTTTCCAGTTGTTGTGTGTCTCAGTTTCCCTGGCTAGGAAAAGGGATTCCCTTTCCCCTTGTGCTTCCCAGGTGAGGCGATGCCTCACCCTGCTTCAGCTCTTGCTGGTCGGGCTGCAGCAGCTGACCAGCACAGATTGTCTGGCATTCCCTAGTGAGATGACCCCAGTACCTCAGTTGAAAATGCAGAAATCACTGGTCTTCTGTGTCGCTCGCGCTGGGAGTTGGAGACTGGAGCTGTTCCTATTCAGCCATCTTGTTCCGCCTCCTCACACTGTGCTTTTCATTGAGCAGTCTGCTAACACTGTTTTCTTGGATCTGGAATGGGATACTGCAGAGTGCATAGAAGCTTATGGTGACAAAGTAAGTATCCTCAGACAAAAACCATAAAGACGCTTTATGAGAAACCTCTTTGTGATATGTTAATTCATCTCAGAGTTAAATGACTCTTTCCATGGAGCAGTTTGGTAGCACTGTTTTTGGGGAGTCTGAGAAGGGATATTTTGGATCTCATTGAAGCATATGGTGACAAAGGAAATCTTCTTTGATAAAAACTAACAAGAAGCTTTCTGAGAAGGTTCTTGGTGATGTGTGAATACATTTCACGGAGTTACACATTTCTTTTCATGGAACACCTTGCTGACACCCTTTTAATGGAAACTGAAAAGTAATATTTGAGAGTGCATTGAGGTGTACAGTGAAAAGTTAAATATCTTGAGATTAATAAAAGAAGTCTTCTGTGAAACTGCTTTCTGATGTGTGAATACATCTCACAGAGTTACACTGTTGTATTCATTGAGCAGTTTGTTAACACTGTTTTCTTGGAATCTGCAATGAGATATTATGGAGCACCTTGAAGCTTATGAAATGAAATATTCTCATATGAAAATTGGAAAGAAGCTTTCTGAGAAATGGCTTTGTGTCATGTTAATTCATTCCAAAGGATTACACTATTCCTTTTATGGAGCATTTTGGTGGCACTGTTTTAGGGGAATATGAGAAGGGATATTTTGGGTCGCATTGACATCTACAGTTACTAAGGAAATATATTCAGATAGAAATGAGAAAGAAACTTTCTGACAAACCACTTTGTGATGTGTGATTTCCTCTCACAGAATTACCCCATTTTTTTTCATTGAACAGTTTGCAACACTATTTTCTTGGAATCTACACTGTGATATTTCGGACCACATTGAAGCTTATGGTGACAAAGGAAATATCCTCAGACAAAAAGCAAAAAGAAGCTTTCTGAGAGACTGCTTTGTGATGTGCGAATTCTTCTCACAGAGTTTCATGATTCTTTGCATGGATCAGTTTGGTAGCACTTTTTTTTGGTTATCTGAGAAGGGATACTTTGTTTCACATTGAAGCTTATGGTGATACAGGAAATATTCTCAGATAAAAAATAGAAAGAAGCTTTCTGACAAACTTCCTTGCTATGTGTGAATTCATC
>NW_022294158.1:0-4679 GCF_002776525.5 Piliocolobus tephrosceles | reverse complement strand
GCATGCTATCTGTGTATTTTTAAATTTAAAGTAACAGTAAAGGAGAAATGAAATTATTTTGTTTGCGAGTTAAAAGGTTAAAACGTCTTGATATAATTTTCTAATGGGAGATTTTGTACACCCCCAGAAGTTGACTTTGGTTCAGAGAATAGTCTTCAGATCTAGAAAGGACTTCAGGAGGGTAAGGTCAGTGCTGTTGTCAGAGGAAAAACTCTTGGCCATCACAGGATGGGAGAGAAAGTTTCCGTTGTAAAGAATACTCAAATGCCATTTAAGGAAACGGGTTCTTCTGCCCCTATTCTTTGAAATATTTAGGGTTAAGTTCTTAGTTTTTGACATCATAAAAATGTCAAAGTATCCTGTTCTAAGAGCCATTTCAAACAATTGACTAGAATTTCAGAGCAATTTCATGAGAGTAATACCATTAGAATTTTAAAATTACTCATAGCCCTATATCCCTAACAAGTATGTTCATGCTTGCATGTTCTCTTCTCATCTTTACTGTGTGCTTGCCTTCTTAGTAATGGCATGTAGAAATTGTTTAAGCAGGAATAATTCTCGAGATAATTTTACATGTTTCCTTTTTCCTCTTTAAGGTATGTATTGGGTGGAAGAGCATTATGTATGGAACTTCTCATGAAACAGGTGATTTTCTTATGATACTCAATTTTCACCCTCAATAGAGTGTTTTGATTATGTAAGCTAGATTTAAGCTAGATTCTCTTAAAGAAATTTTAGTGTTTGTTTTTTTTTCCATAGCCCCTACTTTCAAGAATGAAAGAGGTCAACCAGTAAAAGGAGATTTGTCCCGACCCGTGGGACAGTCGAACGGGCCCTGGAAGGGGGAGTGGGAATGGAGGAGACAAGAAAACACGAGAAATGGAGACAAGACAAATAGCCTGATCAAGTCTCGTTTAATAATGGTGGTGCGATGCCTTATATAGGCTGGCAGGGGAAGAGGTTGGGCCAGGGCGGTGGCGGGTGCGGTCTTCTCAAATTACAATTGCGCATGCGCTGTGGGTTTGTAATTTTCCCGGGCGCGGGATCACACCTGCACCCTAGGCTGCATATCTTTCTGGGCGGGAAAAGGTCAGCGCGCGCAGGAAAGGTTTGGGCGCGCACGAGAAAGGTTTGGGCGCCCGCGGGAAAGGTTTTAGGCGCGGGCGGGAACAGGTTATAATGAGGAACCCGGAAATGTGCCATTTTGTCTCCGCTTTGCGGAGATCAAGCAACAGAGGTCGGCTAACTCCGGGCCTTATGGCTCCGGACAGGTCGCCCTTTTTTTTATATATAATTGTGGCTAGAAGATTGTCCCTCGGGAACTGCGCCTGTCTTAGATTGGAGTAATACATCTCATCACTGGTACCCGTCATGGGATTAGGCAGTAGCTTATGAGGGCCCTCCTGTCTTAGGTTAGTGAGAGATGATGCTCTCTTACCCGTCATTGGCTGTCCAGTTCAGCGCATAGGGAAGGTGGTCATAATGGGTGTGAGTATGAACCACCGGGATCTTCTTGTTCTAGGCGATGATAATGGACCTGTATAGGCTTCGCTTGGATAGCCTCGACTTGTTGCTTAAGGAATGTCATAAGCTTATTGAAGACCAAAGGTCCTACAGAGAGTAAGAGCAATAGGCAAAGCAGGGGGCCCAGGAATGGCATAAGATAGGGAAGGAGTCCATGGAACCCAGTCCAAAACGGGTTATCGGTTATTTCTTTTCTTCGTTTTTCTAGGTCTTCTTGTAGACGCCTGATTTTATCCCTGACGATCCCGGATTTGTTGGCATAGAAACAGCACTTCTCCTGTAAAGCCAAGCAGATGCCTCCCTGTTCTGCAGTTAGAAAATCTAGGCCTCTTCTATTTTGGAGCACTACTTCTGCCAGAGAATCTACCTGATCTTGTAAATCTTGTATAGTACTTGAAATGGCCTGCATATCTGAGATCAATTGGCGAGACAATTTGTTGTATTGAGTAACAGAAACCCCTAGGCCTGCAATTCTACTAGCTGAGCCGAGGTATGGCTGGTTTTGAATTCAACAGTGGTGTCAGCAAAGGTATATGCAGCAGTTCCTGTGGATGACCCATCAGTGAAAACTAATAAGGCATTGTTTAAAGGTGTTTTACTGATGACATGAGGGAAAACAAAAGCATGTAGTTTACAAAATTGGATAAGTTTATTTGGCGGGTAATGGTTATCTAAGTTACCGGCATAAGAGGCGCAAGCAATCGGCCACGTTTCAGTGTTTTGCATTAGCCAATGGATTTGTGGCTTAGAATAAGTTTGTATGATCGTAGAGGGTTCAATTCCAAAATATTTTTTGCTATTGTCTCTACCTAAAATGATTAAATCTGCTGTGGCATCATAATAGGGGAGTAATACCTTTTTGGGAGATGAAGGCAAATGGACCCACATAATAGGGTTATTTTGCCAGAATAAACCAGTAGGTGTCAGTGTTGTGTTAAAGATTAAAAAGGTTAATGACTGTGAATAGTCTATGTTAGTAACAAATTGTTCAACAATGGCCGTCTCTACCCTATTAAGTGATAAAAGAGCTTCTTTTGATAAAGACCTAGGGGACTTAGGGTTGGGGTCACCTCTCAGGGTGTCGAATAAAGGTTTTAAGTCTCCCGTGGTCAGTTTTAAGTATGGCCGGAGCCAATTTATGTCTCCAAGGAGCTTTTGGAAATCATTGAGGGTTTGTAACTTATCTTTACGGATAACTGCCTTTTGATTAGTAATTTTAGGTCCATTTATTTGAAAACCTAAATATGTGTAGGGTCTTGTAGTTGTATTTTTTCTGGAGCTATTTGTAACCCCGCTGTCGTTAGTTTTTGTTTGAGTTGAGCAAAACACTGTAAAACTTGTTCTCCTACTTGTCCTGCTATAAGAATGTCATCCATATAGTGTATAATATACATTTGTTTCCATGTCTCTCTAACTGAGTGTATGGCTGTAGCCACATATTCTTGACACAAGGTGGGACTGTTGGCCATACCTTGAGGTAATACTTTCCATTGATAACGTTTCATTGGTTCTCTAAAATTTACAGATGGTAAGCTAAAGGCGAATCGTTTTTAGTCAGTAGGATGAAGGGGAATTGTAAAAAAGCAATCCTTAAGGTCTATGATAATTTTAAAATATCTTTGAGGGATTGCAACTGGAGAAGGTAGCCCTGGCTGTAAGGCGCCCATAAGGACCATAGTAGCATTTACTGCTCTCAAATCTTGTTAAGAGTCTCCACTTTCCAGATTTCTTTTTTATGACGAATATGGGGGTGTTCCAAGGAGAGTTGCTTTCTGAAATGTGTCCTGCCTCTAATCGTTCCTGCACTAACTGTTGGGCAGCGGCAAGCTTCTCATTGGTTAGTGGCCATTGATCAACCCAAACGGGTTCATCTGACTTCCAAGTGATTGGGTCAGCACTTTTCTGGGGTGAAGGCATGTCAATAGCGACGGTTAAAAATTTCCAAACCCCCTTTTATCTAATTTTCCTATGGCTGGGATTGGCTGTAAAATGCCATCTTCTCTCTTCCCTAACCCTTTCCCAGGGTGGTAGCCCTGAGCCAACATTTGTGCAGTGACTATATCATTTGGACTACACGTCATGACCCTCATTTGGGAGAGAAGATCTCTACCCCAAAGGTTAACAGGCAAATCAGGGATAACAAATGGCTTAATGAGACCGGAATTACTTTCTTGATCTCTCCACGTGAGATATTTGGAACTTTGTCTAGGGTTATTACTTTGCCCAATTCCTTGTAAATTTGTTAAGGTCTCTGAAGTGGGCCAACTGGCGGGCCAATCTTGTTGTTTAATAATTGTTACATCGGCCCCTGTGTCTATTAGTCCTGTAAATAATTTTCCATCTAGCCATAAGGTGAGAGAGGGTTTGTGATTAGTAATGGGCTGTACCCAGTAGATGTCTGAGGATCCAAATCCTCCTTCCCCTCTCGAAGGTGATTGTACCTTATTAGCTGTTTTTAACAATGGTAACAGGAGCAACTGTGCTATTCTATTTCCTTGAGGAATGGTAATGATGTTGCTAATGGCCTTGGCCATAATTTTGATTTCTCCTGTATAATCACTATCAATTATTCCCGGAAAGACCTGTAGGCCTTTTATAGTGGCACTGCCTCTTCCTAGGATTAATCCAAACATGTTTGAGGGTAGGGGCCCATATATACCCGTACCTAGGGCCTGTGGTCCCATTTCAGGGGTTAATACTGTGTGGGAGGCGGAACAGAGGTCCAATCCTGTGCTTCCTGGGGTTGCTCTGCTAAGTTGTGAAACGGATTGTTGTTGGTTGGTATAAAACTGACCGCCCCATAAGCTTGTTTCGGGGCCTGGGGCCGGCCCCTCAATCCGTTTCCCTGTTGAGGTGTTAGGGGATTTCCTTGATTGTCAATTTTAGATTTACATTCGTTGGCCCAATGTTTTCCTCTTCTACACCTAGGGCAGAGGCCTGGAGCTTTTGCCTCTAAGGTCTTAGCTAGCTCTCCCTTACAATCCCTAGCGAAGTGTCCTATCTTTCCGCACTTGAAGCACCCCTTGCTATTCTTATTTTTACTAGCGAGGAAGTCTTTTACGGTTTGTCCACTAAAGGCAGCAGCCATAGCCAAGCCCTGTTGATATGAGTCTGGCTGCCCAAGGCCCAACCAAGAGGAGCTGAGAGCAAGCCAC
>NW_022294156.1:0-13743 GCF_002776525.5 Piliocolobus tephrosceles | reverse complement strand
CTGGGTATATACCCAAAGGATTATAAATTATTCTACTACAAAGACACATGCACACGTATGTTTATTGTGGCACTATTCACAATAGCAAAGACTTGGAATCAACCCAAATGTCCATCAGTGACAGACTGGATTAAGAAAATGTGGCACATATACACCATGGAATACTATGCAGCCATAAAAAAGGATGAGTTTGCGTCCTTTGTAGGGACATGGATGCAGCTGGAAACCATCATTCTTAGCAAACTATCGCAAGAACAGAAAACCAAACACCGCATGTTCTCACTCATAGGTGGGAACTGAACAATGAGTTCACTTGGACTCGGGAAGGGGAACATCACACACTGGGGCCTATCATGGGGAGGGGGGAGGGGGGAGGGATTGCACTGGGGAGTTATACCTGATATAAATGATGAATTGATGGGTGCTGACGAGTTGATGGGTGCAGCACACCAACATGGCACAGGTATACATATGTAACAAACCTGCACGTTATGCACATGTACCCTAGAACTTAAAGTATAATAATAAAAAAAAAATTTCTCTGTTTTGTACTCTTTCCCTTTATTTCTCAGACTGGCTGAAACTTAGGGAAAATAGAAAAGAACCTATGTTGAAATATTGGTGGCTGTTTCCCCTGATACTCCAGTTTTGTTTTTTTACGTAGGATAGCTTTGACTATTCTGGGTCTTTTGGGTTCCATATAGATTTTAGGATTTTCTTTTTTACTTCTGTGAAGAATATCATTGGTATTTTGATAGAGATTGCACTGGATCTGTAAATTGCTTTTGGTTACATAGACATTTTAAAATTATTTATTCTTCCAATTCATGAACATCGAACATCTTTCAAATTTTTTTGGTGTCATTTACTTTCATAAGTGTTTTATAGCTTTCAAGATAAAGATCTTTCACTTCTTTGGTTATGTTAGTTCCTAGGTAATTAATTTTATGTGTGGCTACTGTAAATGGGATAGGATTAATTTTTATATTTCTTTTTCAGATTGTTCATTGTTGGCATAGAGAAATGCTACTGATTTTTGTATGTTTGTTTTGTATTCTGCAACTTTACTGATTTTCTTTATTCTAATAGTTTTCTTGTAGAGTCTTTAAGCAGTTTCAAATATGAGACCATATCGGCCGGGCGCGGTGGCTCAAGCCTGTAATCCCAGCACTTTGGGAGGCCGAGATGGGCAGATCACGAGGTCAGGAGATCGAGACCATCCTGGCTAACACGGTGAAACCCCGTCTCTACTAAAAATACAAAAACTAGCTGGGCGAGGTGGCGGGTGCCTGTAGTCTCAGCTACTCGGGAGGCTGAGGCAGGAGAATGGCGTAAACCCGGGAGGCGGAGCTTGCAGTGAGCTGAGATCAGGCCACTGCACTCCAGTCCCGGCGACAGAGCAAGACTCCGCCTCAAAAAAAAAAAAAAAAAAAATATGAGACCATATCATCTGCAAACAAGGAAAATTTGACTTGTTCCTTTCCTATTTCAATGCACTTTATTTCTATTTTTTGTCTGATTCCAATAGTTAGGCCTGCCATTACCATGTGGAATAACAGTGGGATAGTAGGCATCCTTGCTGTGTTCCAGATCTTAAAAGAAAGGCTTTTAGTTTTTCCCCATTTCGTATGACACTGTTTGTCTGTCGTGTCTTCTACTATGTTGAGATATGTTTCTTTTATACCCAGTTGTTTGAGGGTTTTTTCATGAAGAGATATTGAATTTTGTCAAATATATGTTCAGTGTCAATTGAAATTGTTATGTGATTTTTGTCTTTCATTGTATTGATATACTGTATCACATTGATTGATTTGCATATGTTGAACCATTCTTGCATCTCAGGAATAAATCCCAATTGGTCGTGATGAATATCTTTTTAATGTATTGTTGAATTCAGTCTGCTAGCATTTTGTTGAGGCTTTTTGCATCAATACTCATCGAGATATTGGCTGACGTGTGTGTGTGTGTGTGTTTTCTTTTTGATGTAGCTTGTTATCAGGGTAATACTAGCCTCGTAGAATGAGTTTGTAAGTATTCCTTACCTCTATATTTTAGAATAGTTTGAGTAGGATTGGTATTAGTTCTTCTTTGAATGTTTGGTAGAATTCAGCAGTAAAGCTCTTGAGTCCCAGACTTTTCTTTACTGGGAGTCTTTTTATCGTGACTTTGATCTTGTTACTTGTTATTGGTCTGCTCAGGTTTTAAATTTCTTCTTGGTTCAGTCTTGGTAGGTTGTGTCTGTCTAGAAATTTTTCTATTTCCTCTAGATTTTCCAATTTTTTGGCATATACTTACTTATAGGAGTCATTAGTGGTCCTTTGAATGTCTGTGGTATCAGTTGTAATGTCTCCTTGTTTTGTCTCTGATTCTATTTATTTGGGTCTTCTCTCTTTTCTTAGTCTACCTAAAGATTTATCAATTTTGTTTAACTTTCCAAAAAAGCAAATTCTGTGTCATTGTCCTTTTGTACTGTTTACTTCTTTAAAATTTCATATATTTTTGCTCTAATCTTTAGTATTTCTTTTCTTCTACTGGTTTGGGGTTTGGTTCACTCTTGCTGTCCTCATTCTTTAAGATAGACCATTAGGTTGTTTATTTAAAACTTTTTATGTTTTTTGTTGTAAGCAATTATAGCTATAAACTTCCCTCTTAGTCCTGCTTTTGTTGTATCCCATAGCTTTGGTCTGTTGCGTTTCTATCATTGTTTTCAAGAAATTTTTAATTTTTTTTCATAATTTCTTCATTGACACCCTGGCAATTCAGGCACGTATCATTTACTTTCCATATATTTTTAGAGTTTCCAAGATTCCTCTTGTTATTGATTTCTAGCTTTATTTCATTCTGGTCACAGAAGATGCTTCATATTTTTTCCATTTTTTTAATGTTTCAAGACTTGTTTTGTGATCTAACATGTTCTCTATTTGAGAATGATCCTTGTGCTGAGGAAAAGAATGAGTATTCTGCAGCTGTTGCATCAAAAGTTCCTTATATATCTATTAGGTCCATTTAGTCTATAGTGTAGATTAAGTCCGATTTTTCTTAGTTGATTTTTTGTCCAGATGATCTGTCCAGTGTTGAAAGTGGGGTGTTGAATTATTTAGATATTATTGTATTGGGGTCTATCTCTCTCACTAGCTCTAATATTTTCTTTATATATCTGGGTGCTCCAGGGTTGGGTGCATATATATTTAAAATTGTTATATCCTTTCACTGAATTGACATCTTTATCATTATATAGTGACCTTTTTGGCTTTTTAAATAGGTTTTATCTTGAAATCTAATTTTTCTGATATAACAACTCCTGCTCTTTTTTGATTTTTCATTGGCATGGAATATCTTTTTGCATCTCTTTATTTTTATGCTATGTGTGCCTTTATAGGTGAATTGTATTTCTTGTAGGGAACAGATTGATTGGTTTTGTTTTTTAATCCATTCCATCACTCTATGTATTTTGATTTTAGTGTTTATTCTGGTTACATTCAATGTTATTATTGATCAGTCAAGACTTACCTTTGCCATTTTGTTGTTTTCTGGTTATTTTGTGGTCTTCTCTTCTTTGTCTTCTTCCTGTCTTCCTTTTAGTGAAAGTGATTTTCTCTGGTGATATAAATTAGTTTCATGCTTTTAACTTTGTGTGTGTGTGTGTGTTGTATATTTTTTGGTTTGAGGTTACGATGAGGCTTGCAAACACAGTCTTATAACCCATTATTTTAAGCTAATGAAAACACTTTGAAATGAAAACAAGGAAACAAGCAAAAAGAAAACTAATAAAGGCTCTACATCTTAACTTCATTCCCATACTTTTTAACTTTTTGTAGTTTTCATTTATGTCTTATTGCTCTATGTCTTTAAAATTTGTTGTGGTTATTATTATTATTATTATTATTATTATTATTTGAAACAGAGTCTCACTCTGTTGCCCAGGCTGGAGTGCAGTGGTACGATCTTGGCTCACTGCAACCTCTGCCTCTCGGGTTCAAGCGATTCTTCTGCCTTGGTTCATTTTTTATTCTTTCTACACAAGATGAGAGTAGTTTACACACCGCAGTTACAGTGTTATAATATTTTGTGTTTTTCTGTACACTTAGTATTGCCAGTGAGTTTTATACTGTCAGATGATTTCTTATTGCTCATTAATTTCCCTCTCTTTCTGATTGAAGTACTCCCTTTTACATTTCCTGTGGGACAGGTTTGATGTTGATGAAATCTGTCACCTTTTGTTTGTTTTGGAAAGTATTTATTTCTCTCTCATACTTGAATGATAATTTTGCTGTATATACTATCTAGGGCAATTTTTTTTTCTTCAACATTTGAAATATGTCATGCCACTCTCTCCTGACCTGTAAGGTTTCCACTGGAAAGTCTGCTGCCAGACGTATTGGAGCTCAATTGTATGTTGTTTCTTTTCTCTTGCTGATTTTAGGATCCTTTTACAATTCTTGACCTTTGGGTGTTTAATTATTAAATATCTAGAGGTAGTCTTCTTTGGGTTAAATCTGCTTTGTGTTTTATAACCTCCTTGTATTTGGATATTGATATCTTTCTCTAGGTTTGGGATGTTCTCTGTTATTATCCCATTGTATAAATTTTCTACCACTATCTCTTTCTCTGCCTCGTCTTTTAGGCCAATGACTCTGAAATTTATATTTTGAGGCTATTTTCTAGATCCTGTAGATGTGCTTCATTGTTTTTTATTCTTTTTTCTTTTGTCTCCTCTACCTGTGTATTTTCAGATAGACTATTTTCATTCCCACTGATTCTTTCCTCTGCCTGATCAATTCTGCAATTAAAAGGCTACAATGCATTCTTAATTATGTTACTTCCATTTCTTCAGTATTTTTTCTTGATTCTTCTGAATTATTTTGATGCTTTGTTAAATTTGAGTGACAGAATTCCGAATTCCTTCTCTGTTTTCTTGAATTTCTTTGAATTTTCTCAACACAGTTATTTTGAATTCTCTTTCTGAAAGGTCACATATCTCTTGTTTCTCCAGTATTGGTCCCTGGTGCCTTATGTACCTCATTTGGTGACATCATGGTTTCTTGAATTGTCTTGATAGTTGTAGATATTCCTCTGTCTCTGTGCATTGAAGAGTTAGGTATTTCTTTTAGTCTTCTCAGTCTCAACTTGTTTGTACGCACCCTTAATGGGGAGGCTTTTCAGATATTTGAAATGACTTACATTTTGTGATGTAAATTGTATCTGAATTTGGCAGCACCCCAAACCCAGTAACACTGTGGTTCTTGCAGACTCATAGAGGTACTGCCTTGATGGTCTTGGACAAGATCCAGAAGAATCCTCTGAATTACCAGGCAGAGACTCTTATTTTCTTCCCTTTCTTTCTCCCAAACAAATGAGATCTCTCTATCTGCTCTGAACCACCTGGAGCCAGAGGTAGAGTGACACAAGCACCCCTGTGGCCACCGCCACTATGACTGTGCTGGGTCAGACCTGAAGCCAGAACATCACTGGTTCTTGCCCAAGGCTTATTGTAACCACTTCCTGGCTACTGCCTATGTTCACTTTAGGCCTTGGGGCTCTACAATGAGCAGGTGGCAAAGCCAGTTGGGCCTATGTGTTACCCTTCAGGGTGACAGGTTTCCCCAGGCCTTATATGGTCCCAGTGGTGCCATCTGGGTGCCAAGGACTAAGGTCAAAAATATTAAAAATCTACCTGGTGTTCTGTTGTACCATAACTTAGCTGGTACTCACACCACTAGATGTGGTCCTTCCCACTCTTTTCTCCCCTTTCCAAAGGCACAGGAACCTCACCCTGTGGCCACTGCTACCTCATACCAACAGTGATTACTGCCAGACTACTACCGATTTTCCCTTGAGTCTCAAGGACTCTTCAGTCAGCTTGTTGTAAATGCTACCTGGCTTGGGACTCACCCTTCAGTGCAGTGGGGTCTCCTGTGGTCCAGGGGAGTTTCAGAAAGCAAAGCCAAGGCCTGGAATTGGGGGCCCCAGGAGCCTACTTGGTGCTCTACTTTACTGTGACTGACCTGGTACCTAAGGTGCAAGACAAAGTCCCCTTTACTTTTCCCTTCATTATTCTCAAGTAGAAGGAATCTTGCCCCATAGCCGCCACATTTAGGAATATGCTGAGTCTCACCTGAAGCCAGCAAGTCTCACCCAAGCACCTCAATGTAGTCCCTAGGTATCACTGCTGGTTATTGAGGGTCCAAGGGCCCTTCAGTTAGCAGGTTATCAATCCTGCCAGGACTAGGTGCTTCCCGTCAAGTCAGAGTGTTCCCTTTTAGATGCGTGTGTGTCTATAAGTGTCGTCCAGGATCTAGGGCCTGAAAAGGGGTCCTCATGACCCTGATCAGTGCTCTTTTCTGCTCTGGCTGAACTGGTATTCCCCCAGTCCACTGTCCCTGGGCCAAGTTCAACACTAGGACTCACCTAGATATTGCAGTTCTTGTGGCCTCGATGGATTCCCCTCTGGCTAGGGCTGGTTTAAATACTGTGATATGGTTTGGATCTGTGTCCTCATCAAAATCTCATGTTGAATTGTAATCCCGCATTGCTAGAGGTGGGGCCTGATGGGATGTGATTGGATCATGGGGGCGGATTTCTCATGAATGGTTTTGCATCATCCACTTGGTACTGTCTGTGGGATAGTGAGTGAGTTCTCACGAGATCTGGTCATTTAAAAGTTTGTGACACTTTTCCCCTTTCTCTCTCACTCCTGCTTTCACCAAGTTAAATGCTTGCTCCTGCTTTGCCTTCTACCATGGGTAAAAGCACCCTCCAGCCTCTCCAGAAGCAGATGCTGCCATGCTTCCTATACATCCTGCAGAACCATGAACTAATTAAACCTCTTTTCTTTATAAATTACCCAGTCTCAGGTATTTCTTTATAGCAATGTGAATGGATGAGTAGCTGCTCCTTCCATGGACAGGCATTAGCTGTTTGGTCCAATTTTGTTTTTTGTTATAATAGGGCAGCACTGAGTTCAATTCCTCAAAATTACTGCAGTCTCCCTCTCCCCAGGACACAGAAATGCTGTCAACACCACACTGTCACTGCCAGGGTATGGGAGAGAGGTGGCATCAGTGATTCAAAACTGTTTTTTTCTACCTCTGTAGTGTATATTTCAGTGATACGAAGTTAAAACCAGGTACTGTGAGTGTTTACCTGATTTTTGGTTGTTATGAATGTACTTTTTTTGGTCTGTAGATAGCTGTTAAATTGGTGTCCTTTTGCAAGGAACAATTGGTAGATCCTCCTATTCCACCATCTTGTTCCACCTCAACTCTGAAGTATGTGTCTTATAGGAAGCATATAGTTGGATTTTGTTTCTTTATCAATTCAGTCACTCTATATCTTTTAATTGGAGAATTGAGTCTATTTATATTCAATATTATTATTGGTAAGTAAGGACTTACTATTGCCATTATGTTGCCTATTTTCTGGTTGTTTTACAATTACTCTTTATTTTTTTTCTTTCTTACTGTCTTCTGGTTAAGAGATTGTCTCTGGTAGTACATTTTAATTTGTTGGTTTTTTATTTTTAGTTAAATAATTACAGATTTTTGCATTGTGGTTACCATGAGGCTTACAGAAATCATTTTATAGATATAAACCATTTCATAGATATGTTTTTTAAAGAGATGACAAATTATCTTAGATCACAAGAATAAAAGCAAAAAAATGGAAAAAGTAGTTACACTTTTACTCTATCACCCCCTTATTTTGAGTTTATGTTGTCTCAATTTACATATTTTTATATTGCCTTTCTCTTAACAGGCTGCTGTTGCTCTTACCGTTTTTTTAACCCACAACTTAGTGACTTAGCTATTATTGTTTTTTATAGGTTTTTCTTTTGGACTTAATACTAGAATTATAAGTGAATTGCCTACCGCAATTACATTATTGGATTATTCTGGGTTTGTCCATGTACTTAATTTTGCCAGTGAGTTTTGTAACTTCAAATCTTTTCTTTTTGCATGTTTTTTCTTTCAGATTGAAGAATTTCCTTAAGCATTTCTTATAAGATGAATGTTGTGATGAAGAATTCTCTCAACTTTTGTTTGCCTGAGAAATACTTTATTTCTCATTTATATTTGAAGGATAGCTTTGCTGGATACAGTATGTCTTGAGAGGTTTTTTTTTTTTTTCTTTTTTAATTATTCTTTTAGCACTTTGAGAATGTAATCTTACTCCCTCCTTCTGGCCACTGTGGTTTCTGTTAAGAAATCTGTTTGAGTGCCTTATATGTTATTTGCTGCTTTCCTGTTGTTGCTTTTAGGATCCTCTCTGTCCTTGATCTTTGTGAGATCGATTATTAAATGCCTTCAAATAGTCTTATATGGGTCAAATCTGCTTGGTTTCCTTTAACATTTCTTGATCTGGATATTTATCTCTTTCTCAAGTTTTAAAATGTTTCTGTTCTTATTTCTTTGAATAAGCTTTATTCCCTTTGCTCTTGCCCAATTCCTTCTTGAATGCCAAAAATTCTTACATTTGTTGTTTTGAGGTCATTTTCCATATTTCGTAGATAATCTTCATTCCTTTTCGTTCTTTTGCTTTTTTCTCCCCGTCTGTATATATCAGATACCCTGTCTTTGAGCTTACTGATTCATTCTTCTTTTTAATCCATTCTGCTGTTGCGAGCCCGTGATGAGTGTTTGAGTTTAATATATTTCTTATTTCCAATATTTCTGTTTGATTTTTTTAAAAATATTTCAATCTCTTTCTTAAATTTTTCTAATAAATTTATGAATTGCTTGTTTTGTGTAATCTTGAGATCACAGAGTTTCCTTAAAACTGCTATTTTGAATTCTTGATCGGAGAGTTCACATATTGCCATCTTGTTAGGGTTAGTCACTGATTCCTTGTTTTGTCTATTTGAAGAGGTTATGGTTTCATGTTCGCTGTTGTTTTCTGTGGATAAACGTCTATGCCTTTGCATTGAAGAATGACTTAATTTATTCCATTCTTCTCTGTCTTGTTTTGTTTTTTATTGGATATGTTTGCTTAGCGATTCTTTGTAATATACCATTTGACTTTCTCTGTTTCTTCCTGCTAGGTTACTACCTTTTTGTCATTAGATGGTGCCTTAAGCCTGGGTTTGCCTTGGTTCTAGTCAACAATTAGAGTGCCAACTTTCCAGAATGGAGGAGGTTTCAAAGGAGATATCCTGGTGGCATAGGAAGGCTGGCTAGGGGTTCGTGTCCAGAGGACCTATGGAACGAACATCCTATAGCATGGTGCTACTGAACAACCACACTGAATTAGTGTCTGTGTTGTCCAAGTTACAGATCAGAATTTCCAGGGCTGCAGACTAGTCCTTCCTCCCACCTTTATCTCTGCCTGTCCTCAGGAATATTTCTCCCTTCAGGCACTCATGATGCTTCCCATGGGTTAAGGCAGGGAAAGATCTTTTGCCAGTGAACCCAAAATGATGGGGAAATTGGTTGTCCACTCAAATCTTACTTTTTCCAGTGTAGAAATTGTGAGTTGTGTGCTTGGTGCTGGGCAGACTGGGGAGAGTGGTGTCATGAATATGGAAGTCTTTCTCTCTTACCATCTTCTCAGTGTTTTTATTTACTTTTCTGTGGCCCCAGGTACTGTCCTATCCTCATATTTGAATTCTATGACATTGCTCCTGATAATCTTGGTGCTATATATTTGTTTTGTCTTCTGTGTACATGGAGTAAGTGAAACTAGCTTGCTTCCATGCTGCCATTTTGGAACCAGAATTTTCTCATGGGTAAGATTTATTATGTCAAATGATATAGTACAACAACAGTAGGAAAGCATATGCATAGATAAAGGCTGCAGAAGTCACAGGCATGATTCCAATTTCTGTTCTCTCCATCTGCTAACTAAAGAGATATATATGTGAGATGTCTCCATTCAGGGAAGTCCACTCACTTCTTGGGATGCAGAGTTCTCAAAGGGGAATGGTCACATGGCCAGCCATAGTGTGAATCTTAAACCAGGTGCCAGCTGCACATTATGAATCTCTATATTTACTTTAAGAATGGTGACAGTCTGGTTCATCTTGGCTCACTGCTTCAGGAATATGGAATAATATTCTTTTTTTTTTTTTTTTTTTTGAGACGGAGTCTCACTCTGTCACCCAGGCTGGAGTACAGTGGCGTGATCTCAGCTCACTGCAACCTCTGCCTCCTGGGTTCACGCCATTCTCCTGCCTCAGCCTCCCGAGTAGCTGGGACTACAGGTGCCCGCCACCACGCCTGGCTAATTTTTTGTATTTTTAGTAGAGATGGGGTTTCACCGTGTTAGCCAGGATGGTCTCGATCTCCTGACCTCGTGATCCGCCCGCCTCGGCCTCCCAAAGTGCTGGCATTACAGGCGTGAGCCAGCACGCCTGGCTGGAATAACATTCTTAATCAGTAACTAAGTGAATATTTCTATAGCTTACTCCTAAGAGTTTGAGCAAGAGTTATTGCTATGGCTACAGAGCTAAGCAAGAACTGAATAAAATGGACCTGCTGCATTAATGCTTTTCTTAGAGAGCTTTTGTAAGTCTTTTGAGTGCACATGTGTGCATGAGAGAGAAAGAGAGAGAGAGAAAGGGTGTTTATACTAATAGTTTGTAAGATTATATTTTCTTTCTATTTCTTCAGATAGTTACTATTGTAACTATAACTTCATGTATTTAATCTTCCAATTTTAAAGATGGTGTCTATTGACTGCATAAGCAAGGACAAAATGAACCTACTTCTTTTTATTCCTATGTTCTTTTCCCACCATTTTACACCCCCTTCACCCAATTATATTTAGTTGTACTATTGTCTTTTTCTTTCTCTCTCTCTTTTTTTTTTTTTTTTTGAGACAGAGTCTCACTCTGTCACCCAGGGTGGAGTGCAATGGCATGATCTCGGCTCACTGTAACCTCTGCCTCCCAGGTTCAAGTGATTCTCTTGCCTCAGCCTCCTGAGTAGCTGGGATTACAGGCACATGCCACCATGCCTGGCTAGTTTTTGTAGTTTTAGTAGAGACGGGGTTTCACCATGTTGGTCAGGCTGATCTCAAACTCCTGACCTCATGATCCACCCGCCTCAGCCTCCCAAAGTGCTGGGATTACATGTGTGAGCCACCTAGGCGCCCAGCCTAGTTGTACTATTTTGTTAGTTCTTTTTAGCTGTATACTTTTAAATATACCTATATATCTCACTTGATTTATCAGCCTTAAATGATATTGTTTGGTTTCCAGCTTTAAAATACGAAACGACCAGGTGCAGTGGCTCACGCCTTTTATCCCATCACCAGGATAAAGACCAGCCTGGGCAACAAAATGAGAACCACCCCCCCCCCAACTCTTTAAAAAAGCATTTCATCCTGGTCTCTCATTTAAGAATATAAAGATAAAATAAAATATGAAAAAATCAATACACCTACAATAAGTCCTGCCTTCTCTGTCCTTGCCTATCTTTATTTTTTTTTAGTTATATAATTCTTTTATTTATAAGATTTACATTCTATTCTGGAGCCATAATTTTACAGGTTGTTTTCATCCTAGTCCTGTAGCTAAATGGTTTCTGTGCAAAGTGCTAGCCATCTTACCAGAGATAATCCATCTTATTTTTGTGTAGGCTATTTTTCTTCCAATAGTTTTTTTAAGGAAGTGGTCAAGTGCTCATGTTCCCTAAGTTCCTGTATGATCCAAAACACTTGTTGCTTTTGTTTGTGAAAGAATGCATAATAGGACATATTTCTTCTCCTGAAGGTTTGGTAGACAGACATTGTTTCATTTTCTTCTAGTGCTGAATATTGTTCTAGAAACATATGAAACCAGCCTGATATATTCCCTTATTAAGGACTTTAATTTATTGTCTAGATACCCAGAAGATTCTTTATTCTTGAAATTCAGTTGCTTTACTGAGATATATTTTAGTGTTAATAATAATTTATCAACTTTTATAAGGGTGTGGTATGTTTTTTCAATCTGTGCATTTTAGTTTTCTTTTTTGGTTGTTTCTGGGAAGATTTAAATACTTTCTAGACCATGTTTTGTTTTATTCTTTATGTTTCTCAATTATGTTTACATTGGATCTCCTTTGTCTATCTGTCTATCCTTTTTATCTATTGTGTTATTTTATACCCTTTAAAACTCCTTATTTATTTACTTTTTTTTTACTTTTTATTTATTCTGTATACCACATATCACCTACTGGGTTATCAGTATCAATTCTCCTTTGTGTTATTTATAGTGTGGTTTTATTTTCTGCTTCCATTGTCTTTTTTTTTAGTTCATCAAGCAGTTTTTTTCTTATCCCCCATATTTACCCATACAATAAAACCATCTTATAAAATATAGTTTATCAATTTCTTATTGAAGGGATATTTCCGCCTAACCTCTACTAATTACTTATTTTTTAAAGTGTTAATCTAGATGTTGTTTCCGCTAGGAAGCTTTCCTTGACCCCCTGACCCCTGCACCTTCAGTGCTTGCCTGATTATAGCACTTAACCACACAGTTCTGAAAATTTCTATTTGCTTGTGTGGAAACTCTAAGTCGTGGAATGTCAGGGCCTGTGTTTATTGTTCTTGTTCAGTGATGCATTCCCAGCATCTGGCCTGTAATAACCCTTCCATTTATACCCTAAAATGTCTCGAGGAACTTCAAGATGAAGTTCACCACCAGAAAGAACACAATCTTATAAATCACTAATTGTGAGCATGCTTTGAATCCTTAGGATGGTGCAAAAAGTATTCTGTACTTTTTCTGGCTGTTCAAATTACAGATGAGTTATATGAATGCTCAAGAAGCCCATTTTTTGCCTAATGATGCTCTAGCTTCTACTTTCTATGCTTCTTTCTACCTCTAGGGCTCTGGCTCTCTTCTTAGTGATCAAAGCCATGCACGTTCACTGGAGACGTCTTTCAGATACAGTTGAAGATGGCTTTGTAGAATAGTTCATTATATCTCTTTTGGAAACAAGCTTAAATCTTTCAGTTGCTTCTTAGTGGGGCATCTATATGACAAATCTTTTTTAAGAAATTAATATTCTTTAATGTTCATTGTTTTGCTAAAAGAACGTTTTCACCACTAGAGATGCCAGTAAGAAAGAAAGTAGGGGTGAGTGGCGATAAATTATGCTCCCTCAGTTGTAGGCAGTGGTTAGTAAATATTTGTTGAATTCAAGAATGAGTGGTGTAACTAGGGGTGATGTTTGTCTTCTCTCTCTCTCTCTCTTTCTCTCTGTCTCTCTCGTGTGTGTGAACATGCTTTTCAAATATTCTTCAATGTGCATATAAAACATTTGAAATAAGCAACTAAATGAATTTTGTTTAAAATTTTAAAACCTAAAATTCAAAGAAAGGAAATTAACGTGGGGCTTATGACTATCCTGTCACCACCTAACATGGTATGAATCGAGAGACTGAAAGGAAGTTCTTCCTAAAATGATCTTCCACAACTGCATCAGGGCCTACAATTCCACCATGCTTTGGGCTAAGGCTTTAAGGCATCTGAATTATTACCTGGGATTTAATTCAAGTTTGTTCACACACTAGTATAATGGGATATGGGGTGCTATTGAATTCCGCTGGATACTTCATTATTGGGATAGTTTCTTTATTTAGCTGTCTCTTGAGATAGACAAGGAATCAAATGTAAAGGATGACCATCTTAAAGGTGGGAATTGAGGTACCTTACCAGAGGCAGAATGAAGACAGTGGGATGACATGGGTAAATAACTCTGTATGTGGTTATATGTAGGGAAAAAATAGGTTAGCCTGTTGCTGTGTTATTATAGATAG
>NW_022294153.1:0-4334 GCF_002776525.5 Piliocolobus tephrosceles | reverse complement strand
ATGAACTTTAAAGCAGTTTTTTCCAATTCTGTGAAGAAACTCATTGGTAGCTTGATGGGGATGGCATTGAATCTATAAATTACCTTGGGCAGTATGGCCATTTTCATGATATTGATTCTTCATATATATATTTTTTAATGTCCCCCATGTATAGAGTTTAAAGGCTACCATATGTGGTAGGTTGAATAATGGCCCCAAAGACATCTAGGTCTTAATTTGTGGAACCTGTGAAAGTTACCTTATATGGCAAAAGTGACTTTCAGATGTGAATAAATTAAGGATCTTGAGGTAAGGTGATTATCCTACATTCTCTGAGTGGGTCCTGTGAGGCAGTCTCAAGTGTTCTTATAGGCAGACAGAGGGAGATCTGCTAGAAGAGGAGGAAGGCAATGGGATGATGGCAGCAGCAGAAGAAAGAGTGATGTCATGAGCCATGGAATGAGGACAGCTTCCAGAAGATGGGAGAATGCAGTGAAAGGGATTGTCCCCTGGAAGCTCTGGAGCAAGTGCAGCCCTGAAGACACCTTGATTTCAACACAGTGAGACACTCATTTTGGACTTCGGACGTCCAAAACCTTTAAGAGAATAAATATGTGTTTTTTTAAGGCATGAAGTTGGTGGTAATTTGTTATAGCAGCAACAGAAAGTCAACGTACCACACAAGTCCTGTTCTCCTTCTAGACGTTAAAGCACTCTTACTACTGGTTCTGACATCGTGACGGGTAGAAATGAAATCAAGGTTAGCTTAGGAGCCAAAAGACCTGTGTGTGTTTTGACTCTACCATTTTTTTAGCTAGGTCTTTTAGTGGGAATCACTGGGCCTTGTTTTCTGAGGTTAAAATGATACCCACCCAATCTACTTCTTGCAGTTGTTATGAGCATTATATAGCATAAATTACACAAAAGCATTATGTAAACTACAACAAAAATGCTAACTCTATGATCATGACTGACTTCTTTGGACCTAGGAATTGAAGGCTTCTGGCAAAATGTAAATGAGCCTCATTTGATAATTAACATTGTAGTGCAGTGCTCTAAATAGTGTCTGGCACATAAAACCTTATGCATATTTGTTAAGGGAATGAGCAGATGATTGAATACATGCATAAATTAAATTGGCTTATTAGAAAAAATATTTAATATCAATAGAATCTTGCTGTCAACAGGTCATAGGAAAAGTAAACATTGGAAAGAGAGAAAGTATTTGGAAATACTTTCACTTTTTTCACAGGACCCCACCTACAAAGGAGATGGATGATGTGGGAGGAGGGCGTGGAGTCTAAAGGGGCTCCTTTAGAAATGGGATTCAAGCAGATTCTTAAATAGAGCTGGCAGCTGAGGGGCAACTAAGGGAGAAGATGGGGGGAAACATTGGGAGAGGAGACAGAAGGACAAAGGGAAAAGCAGAGAGAAGTATCATGGACAAAGGAAGAGAGTGGTTTCCAAAATGAAGAATGACCATTAATGTCAATTGTTGCTGGTGGGTTTAAAAAAAAAAAAAAAAAGACAGAGTCTAAAAATAGTGTCCATTGGGTTTATCGAGGCAAGTCATCAGTGGCCAGTGGGAATAGGGAGATTGATTGAAGAGGGGGTGAGGGATGTCCTCTTTTTCTTCTGTCTATTTCTTGTTAAGCTTCCTACACATTTTTCTAGTTCTCTTCTGGCCTCATCAATTGCCTCTTCTGCTCCATTTCCAACTTCTCTTGCTCTTGCCTCCACCAGCCCTGGGGATTTCTATAGCTCAGTGCTTGGTACTGAGCACAGACACATTCCCTTGATGAGCTCCCTACATCCCAAATCCTCAATTACCAGGCCTCTGGGTGACACCTTAAATGCTGACCTCCAGCTCAGCACATCTGGAGAAGCTGCTTCTCCACACATCCTGCAGAGTGGTCATCCATGGACTGAGTTCAAGATTAGAGTTTAATCTACCCTCCATGATACTGTCACTTGCAATAGACTTTGTGCCCATTCCTTTTGGGGTGTTTTCCTCCTAAAGGTAATTTTCAGAAACCTAGAAGAGAACAGTGTTCCTCTTCTGTTAACAGAGGTTAACTGCAGTAGAATAGACTTGGCAGATTGTAGAGTCTAGCACCTTGGGAGACAGAATCAGACTTGAAAATATGCTTGGCAAATAGAGAAAGCGGTTATATTAGTTTGCTAAGGCTACCACAACAAAGTATCACAGACTGCGTGACTTAAACAACATAAATTTATTTTCCCATACTTCTGGAAGCTGCAAGTCCAAGACCAAGGTATTGTTAGGTTTGGTTTGTTTCTTCTAAGGCTCTTCTTGGCTTAAAGATGGCCATCTTCTCCCTGTTTTCACACTATCTTCCTTCTGTTGATGGCTGGGTTCCAATTGCCTCTTCTTATAAGGTCATTAGACATATTGGATTAGGGCCCAATCTAATGACCTCGTTTTTAATTAATTACCTCTGTTGAGACCCTATCTGCATCACCATCACATTCTGAGGTACTGGGGGAAAGGACGTCAACCAATAAGTACAGGGGGGCACAATCCAGCCCATAATAGTGGCCAAAGAAAATGAGGCTCAGCTAAAAGGGAGAAACTTGGGTGGCAGAACAAGCTTCTTGCTCACCAGATGAGAGATGGGGATGGGTGAATGCAGATGAGGTCACTGTGGGTCACATGCTGACCATGAGTCAGCAACACGGTGCAGTAAAACACGTGAGCACAATTCCTGGATATAGAAATAGGAGAAGCAGAATAGAGTGCGTGAAATAATTCTGTTCCCTTTGCAGTAATTGGAAGCACCTTTCCGGTTCTGAACTCCAAGCCAGAGAAGGATGCGAAGATTCTGGACAACATTCAGAAGAGAGCCATATAGTAAAACCATATACTTTTTTTTTTTTTTTTTTTTGAGACATGGTGTCACTCTTTATTCTTGTCACCCAGGCTGCAGTACAGTGCCATGATCTGGGCTCACTGCAACCTTCGCCTTCCAGACTCAAGCGATCCTCCTGCCTCAGCCTCCTCAGTAGCTGAGATTCAGGTGTGTGCCACCACACCCAGCTAATTTTTCTATTTTTGGTAGAGATGGGGTTTCAACATGTTGCCCAGGCTGGTCTCAAACTCCTGAGTTCAAGCAATCTGCCTGCCTTGGCCTCCTAAAGTGCTGGGACTAGAGGTGTGAGCCATGGCACCTGGCCTAGTGTCATCAATTATTAATGTTAGAAATTGAGTTGTCATAAGAAAATATTAACAGTGGGAGTTGTTAAAACTGGAGTTAACTAAGGTAGATTTTTAAAAGATAAATTATTCCTTATTTCAGTGATTTTAGCATGATTCTGCCTCATCATTATTCACTCATGTATATTCAACACATATTTATTAAATGTCTACCAAGTAGCAGGCACCATTCCAGACTCAGTGGTGAACCAATTAAGTTCCTGTCCTCACGAAGTCTACTTCTAGTAGGGGAGACAGACTATGCCTTACCACACACACACACACACACACACACACACACACACACACAAAATGTGAGATAGTGAGAAGGCCTATGAAGTAAGTCAATAAAGCAGAATAAGAGAAAGAGGATAACATAGCTGACTATTTTTAGACAGGGTGGTAGGGGAAGAGTCTCTAAGAAAAATATTTAAACAACGACTTTGATGAATCAATAAAAATAGTCAATATTCAAAATTCAACAGCCCTTCATGCTAAAAACGCTCAATAAATTCGGTATTGATGGAACGTACCTCAAAATAATAAGAGCTATTTATGACAAACACACAGCCAATATCATACTGAATGGGCAAAAACTGGAAAAATTCCCTTTGAAATCTGGCACAAGACAGGGATGCCCTCTCTCACCACTCCTATTCAATATAGTGTTGGAAGTGATTGTATATTTAGAAAACCCCATTGTCTCAGCCCAAAATCTCCTTAAGCTGATAAGCAACTTCAGCAAAGTCTCAGGATACAAAATTAATGTGCGAAAATCACAAGCATTCTTATACACCAGTAACAGACAAACAGAGAGCCAAATCATGAATGAACTTCCATTCATAATTGCTTCAGAGAGAATAAAATACCTAGGAATCCAACTTACAAGGGATATAAAGGACCTCTTCAAGGAGAACTACAAACCACTGCTCAGTGAAATAAAAGAGGACACTAACAAATGGAAGAATATTCCATGCTCATGGATAGGAAGAATCAATATCGTGAAAATGGTCATACTGCCCAAAGTTATTTATAGATTCAATGTCATCCCCATCAAGCTACCAATGAGTTTCTTCACAGAATTGGAAAAAACGGCTTTAAAGTTCATATGGAACCAAAAAAGAGCCCGCATTGCCAAGAC
>NW_022294152.1:0-1340 GCF_002776525.5 Piliocolobus tephrosceles | reverse complement strand
TATTAGAAATTAGGAGAAATGTCAAAACAAATATATTTATAAATAAGTAGTACTAGAAACTAAATTGAGACTTGGCCTTAGGTTTTATGTCAGGGTGGGGTGAGAGTGGGTACTATAAGAGACCTCCGAGGTTCTGATATTATCAGAGAAGTTCCCAAAGAGGAACATATACTCAATATATTACCAAATCCCTTACAAGGTAACGGTTTGCAACCTTCTCAAATTTATCTGTTATTAGAGAAAGACACCTATTGGCGAGATAAATTAACATCAGCCCCAGAATGTCTTGCAGCAGACCTGTGGTCACACATGTGCTGTGTGACCCAAGCACTCCTAGCTTCCACTGATTCATCCAGAATTAAACACTTGATTCAAACTGAGCAATTTCTTTCTTCCAGTGTTTAGAATTTAGTGAGGTCCAAAACAAAGACATACCGGATCTGAATACTGCCGTTTAGTGCTCTGAAAAAATGTTATTTGTGTTTCTACTGCTTAAGATTTTGACACTTGATGCAGGTTTTACTTGAATCTTGGTGTTTCAAACTTTTCATTGGCTTCTATTTTCCCAAGCTTTAATTTCTGTTTTTGTTTGTTTCATATAGCTTATATATTTTAGAAGTGAGTATAAGATTCTGTTTTTATATATTTCATGGTGAAGGAGAATTAGCATAGTTGAAGAAAAAAAATGATACCTAAAATGAGAAGGATCCATGTATAGTCAATTCAGTGTGTGTAATTATATGTACCTACTGATTTGGAAGATGACCTTTCACACACTGATGTAGTACACAAGAGACAAGAGATCTTGCTCATTGTGGAAAATATTCCAGAAAATGTTCCAAGGCTATTGAATTGTCTCCAGATGCAAAGAGGCTGAAAGATTTGCATTGAAGGGGTGGGGCATTGACCAGTGGGGTAATGTGTCCTCACATTATGTTTTCAGAACATTGTAGTTATAGAATCCTACATCTGAAAGCCATGCACACACATGTCACACACAGATGAGATCAGGGAACAGTATTAGGTTGGCATAGAGTACTTTTAACCCAAAGATTGTTGGGCTGAATCCATTTTAAATAAATAGTGTGAGAGAGAGATATGTGGCTTGCTGTATGAATTCACCTTTATCATCTTTGATTTCAAGTAAAAACATAGTTATCTTTGAAAAAAGGAGAAATAAAAATTCTCTTTGACAGACAAATATATCCACATGCATTTAAATACAATGATATTGCAAAACTTGTTGAACCTCTGTGATATGGTTTAGCTGTGTCCCCACCCAAATCTCCTCTTGAATTGTAACTCCCACAACTCCCACTTCATGTTGTGGGAGGGAGTAA
>NW_022294151.1:0-1382 GCF_002776525.5 Piliocolobus tephrosceles | reverse complement strand
AAATGTAGCCACTGGGCCTGAAGGGCTGAATTCGGAATTTAATCTGTGAAATTCTTTTCAAACGTGTTTAGCTAGGTAATCAAATCTTTATTGGAATTAAGTTTAAAGGAGCCTCTGGCTATGGGCTCCCTTGTCAGACATCACAGCTCCAGGGAGTAAGAATGGGAAGGAGAGGCCCAGAGCCTCTCTGCATTCTCCACACTTATTCAACATGTCATCACAAGGAGAGGGACTCCAGCAGGAGAGGTGTGCACAGGAAGAACTGGGTTGGCCCTGACACAAGCGTGACCCCCATGGCATCACAGCTGCCTCAGCCAACAGGCAAAAGACAACGATGCCCACCTGGACAGGCCACCGGATGTAATGAGGCACCCCAAGCCCTAGTCCCACAGCAGCCAGAGACCACCTGCTGCTCGTCCCAGGTGAAACAGGCAGAGCTACCCGAGCCCTCAAAAGAGGGAAGAATTAAGCAGACAATTCCCGCGATTCCCGTGACATACATGACACTCCTCGGAGACAGACACAGGCTTTGCTGTGAAAGTGCAGAAGACAGTGCAGTCCCTAGGCGGGCTGCTTCTTCCAATGATTCGAGAAGAAACCAGATCCGTTTTCTTGTAGGAGAATCATTTAGTACTGTGATTAGACAGAAGACAGAAGGTGGCTGGAGTTATCAAATCACCAAGCACCACATGGCTGCTTCCCCAAGGAGGACCTGGAAACTTGCAGCCATGCGCGTAGGGGCCACAGTGTTTACAATGGAGACACAGGTGACTGAAGTCTGGCTTCCTCAGGGAAGCTAAATTTTGAACTTTCACCACTGAGGAATCGGTCATTTATAGTCACTCACCCTCAGTGCAGAAGAGAGGCTCAAGACACTACACCAGACTTCAACATTCAAGGTAGGGGTCAGGGTCAAATTAACAAGTTTTACAAAATGTATTTACTTGGGATGCCAAAAGCGATGTAGTTTCAAACCTCACCCCCCAAGGTTTGCTTAGCCCCTTCACCAGCGGATCACATCAATGGATGACACATCAACACCTCATCCACGGCAGCACAGAAAATCACTTGGAAGACAGCCACTCCCACCAAGCTTCCTGGCTTTGGTGTTTATAATCTGCATCTCGTATATGAGATTACACTCCTCTGAACAACAGACATTGCAACTGTCATTTCATCCAAAAGGGCTTTAGGAAATGACACGCAGCCCAGACGCCAGAGGTCGCCGACCACCTTACTCTAGCCTAATTCCTTTGTGCCTGTATGGAGGCTTCACAGATACAGCCTGGTCACATTAATGACCATACGAGCAGCTTAGGGTATAGACTAACTCAGTGCTGAATTTTTCCATTTATCGCCCCTTTGTTTTATCCAGAAGACAG
>NW_022294150.1:0-14759 GCF_002776525.5 Piliocolobus tephrosceles | reverse complement strand
ATTTGTTACGTATTTCTCGTGTCATGGTTTTCATCTCTGTCATTTCATTTATGACCTTCTCTGCATTTATTATTCTAGCTATCAATTCTTCCACTCTTTTTTCAAGATTTTTAGTTTCTTTGCGCTGAGTACGTAATTCCTCCTTTAGCTCTGAGTCGTTTGATGGACTGAAGCCTTCTTCTCTCATCTCATCAATTGTTTCTCTGACCAGCTTTGATCCGTTGCTGGCGATGAGCTGCGTTCCTTTGCAGGGGGAGATGCACTCTTATTTTTTGAATTTGCAGCTTTTCTGCCCTGCTTCTTCCCCATCTTTGTGGTTTTATCTGCTTCTGGTCTTTGATGATGGGGACGTACTGATGGGGTTTTGGTATAGGTGTTCTTCCTGTTTGATAGTTTTCCTTCTAATAGTCTGGACTCTCAGCTGTAGGTCTGTTGGAGATTGCTTGAGGTCCACTCCAGACCCTGTTTGCCTGGGTATCAGCAGCAGAGGTTGCAGAAGATACAATATTGCTGAACAGCGAGTGTACCTGTCTGATTCTTACTTTGGAAGCTTCCTCTCAGGGGTGTACTGCACCCTGCGAGGTGTGGGGTGTCAGACTGCCCTAGTGGGGGATGTCTCCCAGTTAGGCTACTCAGGGGTCAGGGACCCACTTGAGCAGGCAGTCTGTCCGTTCTCAGATCTCAACCTCCGTGTTGGGAGATCCACTGCTCTCTTCAAAGCTGTCAGAGTCGTTTGGGTCTGCACAGGCCTCTGCTGCTTCCCCTGTTGTTTTTTTAGCTGTGCTCTGTCCTCAGACGTGGAGTCTACAGAGACAGGCAGGTTTCCTTGAGCTGCTGTGAGCTCCACCCAGTTCTAGCTTCCCAGTGGCTTTGTTTACCTACTTAAGCTTCAGCAATGGTGGGTGCCCCTCCCCTAGCTTCGCTGCTGCCTTGTGGTTAGATCGCAGACTGCTGTGCTAGCAATGAGGGAGGTTCCGTGGCCGTGGGACCCTCCCGGCCAGGTGTGGGATATAATCTCCTGGTGTGCCCGTTTCCTTAAAGCGCAGTATTGGGGTGGGAATTACCCGATTTTCCAGGTGTTGTGTGTCTCAGTTCGCCTGGCTAGGAAAAGGGACTCCCTCCCGCCTTGCGCTTCCCAGGTGAGGCGATGCCTCGCCCTGCTTCAGCTCTCGCTGGTCGGGGCTGCAGCAGCTGACCAGCACCGATTGTCCGGCACTCCTCAGTGAGATGAGCCCAGTACCTCCGTTGAAAATGCAGAAATCACCGGTCTTCTGTGTCACTCGCGCTGGGAGTTGGAGACTGGAGCTGTTCCTATTCAGCCCTCTTTCATTGTTCTTTAGATGCATCCAATTTCAGTTTATTCAGGTCGTTGGTAGAAGGCAGTTCATGCAGCTGTAGGATTGGAGTCCCCATTGCTGTACTGGTTGTGAGCTAACAGGCTAATCTTTGCTTCTTATGACAAACTCGCTGTTGTTTCTCATGCTTTCCATGTGGCCACTGTAGGCATGGCTAATTGGATCCCTCTGATATGTAAAATCTCTCCAATTTATCATTCTGCTTCAGCTCTCCAACTCCAGACATAAAAAGCTCTCTGCTTTAAGTTTTATCTAAGCAGATTCGTCTCAACAAATTATTCTTAAAGTTCATGATCTTAATTTTACCTGCACTGCCCATGTGGTATAAGTCATAACATGATATATTGTAAGTTCCAGTGATTAGAGAATAAACATCTTGGGGATTTGGTTGGTGGGGGATACAGTGGGATGTAGGTTGTCTGGGGTGCTGAGAGAAGTCTTATGACACTGCTTTTTTTTCATGCTAGTTCCTACCATGTAGGCCCTATTACCTCATTCTTAATTGATAGTATTAAGACTGTTTTCTCACTCTTTGTTTCTTTCTTTCACCTACCATAGTAGTAGAATATTCAGCCCTAAAAAACATGTGGATTATTATTCCTTTCCATTGCCCAGGAAATAAACTATAAATCCCAGGTCCTCTGGAATTGATCCCGTCCTAACTTTTGTAACCTTTTCCCATATTCACAAAAGGAGCCTTTATATCAGGCAGATGCATCCTTACCTCATTTCCAGAACTGCAAAAAAAATTGCACTTAAACAAGTGCAAGAGGGGGAAAAAAGTATTCTCAATTTCAGATTGCTCAGGGTTCTAAATACATAATACTACAATTAGACTAGAGTTTATTTTTCTGTTTCATACTCTTGTAAGTTAAAATTTTAATGATTTTATTAACTGAATTTTAAATGAATATTGCCATATATTAGCAATAGTAATTAACCTTACCAAGAAACATAAGGAATTTTAAATATACCTTCTAAATTTTGTATGTGTGTATATATTTGTTAAGCAGTTTAGGATATTCTTTTGACTCGCTGTTAGGTACTTTCAGGTTGTTAATGGTAAATGCAAACCTGTAATTCTTTCTTTCTCTGGAACATAGTGAAGTATAATTATTTTGGGAGGCCACAGCAAGAGGATTGCTTGTGGCCAGGTTTTTAACACAAGTCTGCACCACCCTTGCAAATTTTTTGTTTGAAAGAGAGAGACTAAGTTCTTTGGGAAAAAACTCAGTATTTTTTAGTGTACTCTTGCCACAATCATGCCTGAGTCATGGACTAAATGGTAGATTGAAGGGCTGTTGCATTTTTGCCTAGAATACACTTGAAATGGTATTTTCTTTAAATTTGAGGAAGTCATGTAATCTGCCCAAGCTTCCATTTTCATATGCATAACAATAATGAAACATCTGGTTACATTTTTTCAGGACACTTACCATGCATTCCCATTTGATCATGATAGTCCTGTGAGGTGTGCATAACAGTTACTACTGACTTCATTTTATTTTTGAAGAAACTGAATTCAGAGGCTAGATGACTTGGTCCAAGGTTACAAAACTAATAAGTATCTAAACTTTGCCCTCTGATTTAGACCATTATTACCAGTGCTGTTGCCACTAAGTGCTATCAAATTTATGTCTGTACAATGGGGATTACACTGTTCTATTGCTATTATGAACATAGAAGACAAATGAGTGGAAATCGTTTTGTAGAAGATGTATAGAAATAAAAGCAAACATTCTTTCAACATGTAATTTAAGTGGGTATTAACTACTTGAAAGACTTCCTGCAACATCTGTTGTTGCTTTGCCCTCGCTGATCACTTTTGTTGGAGAATCTGTGTGTTTATTTGAGGACTTTGCCACAGGTGCACAATCATTGAGTTGTGCACCTGCTGGGACTCAGCTTCCTCTGAGTTACAATCAGAAACACTAATCAGATAAATAGCCTTTTTTTTTCTTTTTCTTTTTTTTTTTTTTTTTTTTAAGGATAATCCAGTGAGGTAGTGGGAGTGGAGAAGGAAAAAAAGAAATCTTAACTGCTTGTGATATGTAAATAGCTTTTCATATATCATCCATATTTGCTTTTCTCTATGCACTAGTAGCCATAATGCCTAATTTGTTTCATGTTAGGTTATATTTGTGTTAAAGATATATGAATTCTCTTCATATTTGTGGTGTTCATTTAGAATAATATTTACTGGGCATCATGTGCTGTGCAAGTTGTGTGATCTAGGTTCAGTCATTTGATCTCAGTGGGCTTTAACTGGCTCTCCCCCTTCTACCTTCATTGCTTAACTGCACCCAGCATTAGAAAAATGCTTTTATGTATATATTCCCAAGGAACTACTTTGGGATTTGGGGTTAGTAAGAACAGGAGGAGGGGAGATGGAGGTGGAATACCCTGGCAAAATTAGGGCAGGCCCTTCTCTAACCACCCCCACCCTTCACCACCTAGCCCAGCTGCACTTTTATTCATTTTATCTTTCCATGGAAACCTCTCAACCTAATGTCTTTCCTGTCTTTAGTCCTCTTAATTTCTACCCTGATTCTTTTGTCTTAGATTCAAAGAATGACTTTCTAATTAGCAGAGTTATAGTGGATATTGATGGGATATTGCACCAGGACAAAGTGGGAAGATTATAAAGGCCGAAAGAGAAAAAAGGAAGGGTAAAAAGGAAATATGTAGGTATAATGAATAAAAGAAAAACAATGTGTTGAGAAAGGAGATGGTGAAAAAAGGAAGAGAAATGAATGAAACATGTAGCAAATAAATGGTATGTTTGTTTTCTGAATTTGTTGCTTAACTTATATAAAAATCTCAAGATTTTATTTTAGTGGGATGGGCAGTTTTTTATGTTGATGTTTTAAAAGTATTTCATGAATGGTTTTCTTCTGTCATTGCCCCAAAGTTTTTTTTATTTTTCTTTTATTTCTTGTTAGTTGATTAGGGTTGAGTAAAGTAAGTTTTCATGTTAAAAATTTCTGTTTGTTAAATGAATCAAAAATAGATTCATTCTCTATTTATTGTGTCAATGTTTGAGGAACACCAAGGACATAGTCTGTTTTCCCAGTAGAAAGTAAATAACTGTATTTAGTCATGTATACTTACCTGAGATTTGTCATTTTAATTTTTATTTTTTAAGGAGCTGATGCTACACACATGGATGGTGATCAGATTGTTGTGGAAGTACAAGAAGCAGTTTTTGTTTCTAATATTGTGGATTCAGACATAACTGTGCATAACTTTGTTCCTGATGACCCAGACTCAGTTGTAATCCAAGATGTTATTGAAGATGTTGTCATAGAGGAGGATGTTCAGTGCTCAAATATCTTAGAAGAGGCAGATGTATCTGAAAATGTCATCATTCCTGAGCAAGTGCTGGACTCAGATGTAACTGAAGAAGTTTCTTTACCACACTGCACAGTCCCAGATGATGTTTTAGCTTCTGACATTACTTCAGCCTCAATGTCTATGCCAGAACATGTTTTAACGAGTGAATCCATGCATGTGTGTGACACTGGACATGTTGAACATGTGGTCCATGATAGTGTAGTGGAAGCAGAAATCATTACTGATCCTCTGACCAGTGACATAGTTTCAGAAGAAGTGTTGGTAGCAGACTGTGCCCCTGAAGCAATCATAGATGCCAGCGGGATCTCAGTGGACCAGCAAGATAATGACAAAGCCGGTTGTGAGGACTACCTAATGATTTCGTGTAAGTCATGGGGTACAGTGATTTTAAGCAATGTTTTTGAAACATGTATTTTATAACATAAATAATGGCGAAATTTTATTGACTTTAACTTCAGTAAAATTAAAGTAGAAATCATAAACCTACATGCATTGTTGCTTAGTTTGCATCCCAGAAGATAAACCATAATTAAGTGACTTGGTACAGAACAGAGTTATTTCTACATTAGTATAGAATAGAAAGATGAGAAAAATAAGGAATGAAAATGACAGAATTGAGTCTTATGAAATCATACAATGTATGATTGGTCTGTTACCTTCAGATTTATCCCTGAGACTTGTAGTCAGCTTTTTAAAAAGTCTTTTTATTATGTAGTCATTTCACTTTCTCCCTTTTTTCTACCTTAGTGTCCCTTTTCTCTTTAAAGTCATGATTTTGTTGTTGTTTAATTCATTATTGGCTTTGGAGTTAAATCAGGTGAATTCCCTGAAATACAGTGGTTGCACCGAGGCCATCAGCAACTAATTTCTTTAGATTTCAAATTGATTTCAAATTTTACATCATACTAGTTTTATGTTCTGCTCACTGATCCTCATGGGATGCTGGCTTTCTTGATTGTGTTTATAACTTTGTCAACCAGAACATGATTGGACATATTTTTGCTTATGCAACAGCTGCCATAGTCTTTCTCTTGCTAGAATCCCTGACTATGTTTCTCTAATATTTTTAACTTCAGTATCTAGGTATATTTTCTACATTAATATGGTTACAACTTATAGAATCATGTCATTTATTTGCTGATTTAAATAATTTAGTTATCCTAATTGATCAGTTCATTACTATGGTCTTTGAAATGAAGTTTTATAGTGTAGATTTAGTTTAGAGCATTCCCATTAATATTAAATACCACCTACACTCCTCGTCCTGTGTCTTTGAGCATTGCACAGCAAAATATTTGTGCAGGCATTTGCATGGGCACAGGGACAGTAGGCATTTACCTCTTATATGATCAAGTATACCATTATGGCCTAGTTTTCTGATAATGATAATTTTCTACCTCCCTCTGAACCTGCTTAATGATTTTAAAGAGCCTCATTCAACTGATTTAATAAACAATAAAGTGTTTAAATATTTAAGATTAATAATTTACAGTTTTGACCTTCGTAAACTTTATAACCTGGTGTGCTAGGAAAAGGGGGAGTAAGGGATGTTTAGCTCTTGAAAATGTCATAATAAATATTTTTATATGCCAAATTTATCTAGCTATTTCAATTTTTCTTTTTTTTGCTAGCTCTTGCTTTCTCCAGAAAAACTATCTCCTAATGCTGCATTTTTAATTAAAACTCGATAGGGCTTTGGGTTGACAGGTTTTTCATAAAGTGTATAGAGGAAGTGTGGTCTGATTTTATATTAATATAGAGAATACTGAGATGCTGTCATTGACAGTAAGCTTTAAGGCTTTCCATAATATTAGAGATGGTAATATCTTTTAAATTCTTTAATATAGTTATTTAATGTGTAGATTAAAGGTTGTAAAACAGTCTTTAAGTACACTTTACATTTAAAAATATGTTATTAGATTTAAGAGCCTATTAATTTTTTTGTCTTTAGTGGCAGGTTTTTTCTCCTCTGAAAATCTCGTTTAAAATGATCAGAGTCCTCTATGTTAGCACAGTAGTATATCTGCACAAAAGTGCTCACTGTTACACCCTAAATGCTACGGAAATCAACATGACCTCTTTATATAGTCTTCATAGTATAGGTGTTACCATTGACTTTAAAGTTGATTACATCATCCTTAAATACAGGTCCCCCTCAAACCTGTCCATATTTGGTATAAAATATTTGTGGAGTGAACACTTACGTAAATTTTATAGCTGAACATTTGTGCATATCATGTCTCATCCAAAGGGCATCTAGTTTAGTTATTTTGGCAATCCACCTACTGTTTCTAATAAATTATGACTTTGGTCATAGTGAAGATTCAGTAAAAATATTCAGTGAATAAATGAATAAATGAAACCCAATCCTCATATCTCAATCTGAAAGCCTATGGATCAATGCAGTTTGATGATTTGTTTAATGATTCTGATGGCTACTAGAGCACAGTATGACTGGTAAAATAGTGTTTGTTATACTTATTTTATATTTTTTGTATATTTATACACGTTGCATATATTAATTTTGCTTATCCTTCTGTAACTCATTATTAGATATATATATATCTGAAAATACATATATTTTAGATACATATTACATGTATAATTAGTAAGTGTATATATATTTTAAGTTATCTATTAATTTTGTTTTGTTTTGTAAAACCATTTGGCAAAATGGTACCAAATGCAAGAGTTTTAAAAGTGTGTATCTGCAAGGGGTGATTTCTGAAAAGTGAATAAAGATATTTTAGGGAGATAGGTTGTTTTAAGTTTTGATACATTGCTGAAACAGATGTTTTTTCATAAGACTAAAACTAATAATTTTTATGTAGAAACTCTAAAATACATTTGGAAAATCTTAAAGCACATATGCAGTGTTTCAAAAGGAGATAAGCTAATCAAAGGAGATAGAAATCAAACTGTTGGAATTTAGGAAAGAAGCTGAATGGAGAAATAATGTTATCAAGGTAAAAGAGACTATAAAAGCAACAATAAAATAAATGTGGATTAGTGTTAATATGACTGGAGGCCTTCTGATTGGGCTTTAGAAAATTGCCAAAATAAAATGGGGAAAAACAGACATAAAAATGATTATGGACAAGATTAGCAGACATGAGAAACAGAAGGCAAAACTTACATACAGAAAAGAAGAAAACAATTAATGTGACAGAAAGTTATGGAAGAAAGCTTTCCTGAAATTAGGAATGATTTGAGTACAGCAATGAAAATGGCAGAGTAAAGAACACTGAAAAACTTCTCTTTTGTGAAAATAATGAGAACAATGGTTTAAAAAAATTATCAGAGTAACATTTTTTAGCTCTCTGAAAACTAAATGATTGTAACAATAGAGGGAGTACTGGATATTGGCAAGACTGTGCCCTTTTAATTTGCTGTGTTTACATCCACTCCTCCCAAGCTGTATGTTGGCCTTAAAAACTGACATCTGACAAATATTAAAAAAAGGAGCAGTCAGGGAAGATATAGCAGCTCATGCCTGTAATCCTAGTGCTTTGGGAGGCTTGGCCAGGAGGATCACTTGGGACCAGGAGTTTCAGACCATCCTGGTCAACTTAGCGAGACCCTCTCTCTACAAAAAAACTAAAAAATTATCCAAGCATGGTGGTATGCATGTGCAGTCCCAAATACTTGAGGCTGAGGTGGGAGGATCCTTTTAACTCAGGAGATCAAGATTGCAGTGAGTTATGATTAAGCCACTGCACTTCAACCTAGGTTACAGAGCAACACCCTGAATCAAAAATATTTTTTTTTTCTTTTAAACAGAAGTTTGGCAGCTACTGGAGGAGGAAGGAAGGCCCATTTTCTGAGAACTGATATTATTTGACCTGTTGGTGGTGACCTGCAAGACCCACCCTTTTTTTTTTTTTTTTGAGACAGTCTTGCCCTTTTACCCAGGCTGGACCCCAGTGCTGTGATCTCAGCTCATCTTAGCCTCCACTCCTGGGTTCAAACAGTTCTTGTGCCTCAGCCTCCCAAGTAGCTGGGACTACATGTGCTGCGCCACCACATCCTGGCTAATTTTTTTTTTTTTTTTTTTTTTTGTATTTTTGGTAGAGATGGGGTTTCTCCATGTTGATTTGTCTGGTCTGTAACTCCTAGCCTCAAGTGATCCACCCACCTTGGCCTCCCAAAGTGTTGGAATTACAGATGTAAGCCACTGCACCCAATACCACACTTAGACTATTTTAATTGACTTAGACTCTGAACTTCTGTAGTATGAGCCTTCTCCTTTGGCTTGTTTTGTTGAAAATTTTAGAGACAACTGTTGAACATCACTGGTTTTTGAGGCAGTTGATACAGTTAGGGCAAGCAATAGATACACTAAAGCTTAAAAGGAGTGAAAAGTCCATTAGTGGAATGAAAAGTCCATTAGTGGAATGAAAAGTCCAGAGGGCTTTGAAAAGCTGGGACATATTCCTGATAATCTTGAATGTGATAATGCCAGGTCTGTGGCTCTGGTAAGGAAAAGCTTGGCAAGGCCTTAGACTCACACTTTGGGTAATCTTCAAGGGCTGCCCAAATGAAAGCCAGTATAGAACTATAAACAGCCTGCATGAATGTTTCAGCATGCATGTAAGAGCCAAAAACTGCTGGTTCTACACATCTGTGAAGTCATAAGCTGAATATGTATTTGATGTAACTAGATATAATTAGATAGACTTTTAAATTGCTGCATCTGAAAAAATGCACACACTTTAAAGGATTAGTTTAGAAAAATCACAGTACTGTTGTTTGCTAAGCAGTAGTAACCAGTCATAACAACACACATTAGGGAAACGAAGAATCTCATTTTCACAGTTGCCAAATAGTATTATTTTAAATGTTCAGTTTTCAACAGCAACAAAAAATGAGAGGCACAAAACCAAAAAAAGCACAGCCTATGCGCAAGAAAAAGCATAGCCCACAGAAATTATTTCTAAGGAAGTCCAGACACAGTACTTGTTAGAGTAGCTTATGAATCAGTTTTATTACATTGTTCAAAGGGCTAATTAATTAGGAAGTCATGTGTAAAGAAAGAAAGGAAAGTAGGAGAATGATGTCTCATCAAATGGAGAATATCAAAAATCAGAAATTAAAAAGTAAATAGAGTCTCTGGGGTTGAAATGAAGATTTCACCAGAGGAACTCAAAAGTAGATTTAAACAGGCAGAAGAAAGAATCAGCACACTTAAAGGAACTTCAATTAAGATCATCTAGTCTGAGGAGAAATAATAATGAAGAAAAATGAATATGGCCATATATAATCTATGGGATGCCATGAAGTAAGCATACCAACATATACTGTACCACAAGTGGGAGGGAAGAAAGAAATTGGCTTAAAGAATAGTTTAATAATAGCTGAAAACTTCACAAACTTGATGAAAAACTGTAATCGTCACATGTAAGAAGTTGCGTGAATTACAGGGGATCCATGTCTAGACACAAGACATTTATGTTGTCAAAAGACAGATACATTTTTTTAAGCAGTAAGGTAGAAGTCACTTCTCATGTACAAGTCCTCCTTCCTTTGCTCCCTCCCTCATTCCTTCCTTCTTTTCCTTCCGTTTCATCCATCCTTTTTTTTTTTTTTTTCCTTTTTTTTTTTTTTGGGGTTTTTTTCTTTCCCCTGGGCTGTAATGCAGTGGTACGACTTTGGCTCACTGCAACCTCTGCCTCCCTAGTTCAAGCAATTCTCCTGCCTCAGCTGCCTGAGTAGCTGTGACTACTGGCGTGTGCCACAATGCCTGGCTATAGTAGAGAGGGAGTTTCACCGTATTAACCAGGATGATCTTGATCTCCTGACCTTGAGATCTGCTGCCTTGGCCTCCCAAAATGCTGGGATTACAGACGTGAGCCACCGCGCCCAGCTCAAGTTATCCTCTCTGAAAAAGAATAATAGCGATTTTCTCATTCCAAAACATGGAAGATAGAAGGCAGTGGCATGATATCAGTCAAGAACTTGAAATTCAACAAAACTATGCTTTAAAAATGAAGGTGAAATTAAAATATTTACAGATAATCAGAACAGCAGCAGTAGTCCAGATTGTGTAATATTGCCATAAGAAGAGATGTATAGATCAGTGGAACAGAATGCAGAGTACAAAAATAAAACCACATGTCTATATGGCCCGTTGATTTTTCTTTCCTTTTTTTTTTTGAGATGGAGTCTTGCTCTGTCACCCGGCTGATTTTTCACATAGGTGCCAAGACAGTTGAG
Source organism: Piliocolobus tephrosceles (assembly GCF_002776525.5). Classification (NCBI taxonomy): domain Eukaryota; kingdom Metazoa; phylum Chordata; class Mammalia; order Primates; family Cercopithecidae; genus Piliocolobus; species Piliocolobus tephrosceles. The sequence goes on along the minus strand of NW_022294150.1, from coordinate 3,837 downwards.
TGTAACAACGAATAGTTTTTTCGGCAGATAGTAGTGGAGTAACTAGATGTTTGCATGCAGAAGATTGAAATTGTGTCCCTACTTCAAAGTGTATACAAAAATGACTCAAAAGAGATCATAGGTAGCTCTGTAGGATCATAGAGAGTGATATGATTATCTCTATGATTATAGACAGCTATCTGTGATCATAGAGAGCTGTCTCTTATCTAAGTAAGACAGCTAAAACTATAAAAGGAATCCCTGAATGAGATACCACCCTATATCTGCTATGGATGGGTATTAAAGGAAAGGAAAACAAGTATTTGGAATAAGTGTAAATTGCTGATGTTTTACAGCCACTGTGCCAAAGTTTGGCAGTTCCTGGAAAAGTTAAATTTACATAGGACTGCCATATGACCTAGCAACTCCTTTCTGGATATACCCAAGAGAACTGAAAACATATGTCCACAAAACAGGTTACATTTTATACAAATGTTCATAGCATCATTAGCCATAGTAGCCAAAGAGCAGCAATAACTTTAGTATCTATCAGTTGATGAATTGATAAAATGTGGTGTATCTGTCTAATGAAATATTATTTGATCATAAAATGTAATGAAGCACTGATGAATGCCATAGCATGGATGAACTTCAAAAACATTGTGTTAAAATGCAAGAAGTGTGTGCAGTATCTAGAAGAGGTATATATGTAAAGTAAAAAAGCATATTGTTGCCTAGTGTTCATGGATAGTGTTGTGTGGAATAGGGAGTAGTAGCTAAATGGTACAGCGATTTCTTGTGAGGGTGATAGAAATTATCTGCAATTAGTGATGATGCTTGCACAGCTCTGTGAATTTTCACATGTCTCTGAAAACCCACTGGATTGTGTATGCTTTACATACTATGCAACAGTAACTCATATGTGAATTTCCTCTTAGTGCCAAAAAAGAAAAATTGTAATCTTTTAAGGCAGTTCATTTTCTTCTAAGAAATTGAGAGGCTAATAAAACTTTTTTTTTTTTTTTTTTGAGGCACAGTCTTGCTCTGTCACCCAGGCTGGAGTGCATTGTCACAATCTCAGCTCACTGCCACCTCTGCCTCCTGGGTTCGAGCAATTATCCCGTCTCAGCCTTGCAAGTAGCTGGGATTACAGGCGCCTGCCACCATGCCCGGCTAATTTTTGTTTTTTTAGTAGAGATGGGGTTTCACCTGGTTGCTCAGGCTGGTCTTGAACTCCACCCTCCGGTGATCTGCCTGCCTCAGCCTCCTAAAATGCTGGGATGACAGGCGTGAGCCACCGCACCCAGCGAAAACTATTAATAATCATCATTATATTAGTGAACTTAAGGATCAAGAATTATATAGTCATCCGCATCAAAATACTCAATGCTATACACAGTGCAACAAAGCCTAAAGTTTCTGAGGAAAGTATAGCATAAGAATTTTATACACAGACAGCTTATTGAAGTCAAAATTACAGTTAGACATTTTAAAACATCCAGGATTTCAGAAATTTTAGCATCCACGTGTGATAGAGTTGCTACTTGGTACCGTAAACCAAAGACGAATTAGTAGAAAAAGACTCAACAGTGGAGAACTGATAAAATAATGAGTAGTGATTTTTGAATTAATGTAAAATTGGAGTAAACATGCAAATTAAAATTATATAACATGGTAAATGTCTACCAAATATTAACTAAAATATTTGCCATGTCACGATGTGCAAATATGTTCATGTTTTCACCTTTTACAGCAGGTGACAGTAGATGATATCTTTACAGTATGGTTCCTATTATTTTTATCATATTTTTCTTTTTTTTGAGAGGGAGTCTTGCTCTGTTTCCTAGGCTGGAGTGCAGTGGTGCGATCTCAGCTTGCTGCAAACTCCACCTCCTGGGTTCACGCCATTCTCCTGCCTCAGCCTCCCGAGTGGCTGGGGCTACAGGCGCCTGCCACCATAGCCCGCTGTTTTGTACTTTTAGTAGGGATGGGGTTTCACCATGTTAGCCAGGATGGTCTTGATCTCCTGACCTCGTGATCAGCCCACCTCGGCCTCCCAAAGTGCTGGGATTACAGGCTTGAGGCACCTCTCCCAGCCCATATTTTTCTTAGAAGAGTATTTTAAAATCTTTGGTCTTGAATTAATAGACATTTAATTGATTTTCTTTCATATATATAACAAATCGAATATTAGATAGTTACTAAGGCTAGACAGTATTGTCAAGTCTTGGAATACGTCAGTGCACAAAATAGAGATTCCTTTCCCTCATCGTGATGGACTTCTAGTATGACTGTACATACGTAAAATTATTTAAATGTGTATTATAATGTATCTTGGGAAAGTAAAAGAGCTTAAAAGGATTGTGAGTTTCAGAGATGGTCAGGAATGCCTTGCTGGAAGGATGACATTTTGTCATAAACTTCAGTTTGAGTTGTATCATAGATTTCAAAAAGGAAATGCATGTATTGATCTTAGTTCAATAGCGAGGACAGTGACAATTTGCGTCAAATGCGGCGAGTTAGGCAAATCAGATGAGGACTCAGAGTTGGTCATGTATTTCTTCGGTGAACAGATTCAGTGAAATCATGGACAAAAGCTTGATGGAAGTATAAGTTTAAAGAAAGAATGTGCAACGAGAATCACTGGAGATACGAAACAGTTGCTTGCAGGAGAAGTGGGATCAAGAGAAGATGGAATTTTTGTTTGTTTTAGTGTTTTTTCAAGAGAAGAAGCTTATTTCCTGATGGGAATGTTCCTTTAGAGGGTGATAGATAAATTGATGGTATAAGGAATAACTGAAAAAAAAGCTGCAAAAAAGCAGAAAAGAGAAGGTATAATTTAGTGCTTATGTGGGGGCATTGGTTTTAAGTAGAAAGGAATACTGCTTGTCTGTGGCAATGTGCAGGAAATACAAAGTTTGTGAATTAGTTGTTGGCAGTAGGACAGATGGTGCAGACAGTGGATCATCCTTTCTGCTTTGGGTTCTTGGTAAGGTGGGAAATAAGATAATAGGCAGGTAACGTGGGAATTTTAAGAAAAATATGGCAAATAGCATCTACTCAAGGTTCATATTTATATATTTAAAGATGACACTATCTACATCATGCTACTTTTTTTCCGTCTAGACTTAGCTGCATAGATGTAGATGCTGACATAAAATTATATCAAGTAGGTTTGTGGTTTTGCCAGTCAAGTATTATGAAATCAGACAGGGGCATAGGAGTTGAAAAAATACGCAAGAGAACAGTTAGAATGACCAGCCATGGAATTAAGCTGTTTTACTTGTTGTTCAAATTGCTATAAAATTTTTGTTTAAAAGTAACATTTCAATTTTAATTTTAAACTTGTATTTGTCCTGCTTTCTTTTAGTTGCATATATGCATTGAGAAATATCTTAATAATATTTTTGTAAATTCTATTGGTATTTCAGATGGTGGTGTTTTTGAGCACTCTTTAATTTTTTTAAAAATACTTTCTTAAATATTAAAGTGGATCATCTCAAGAAAAAGCTGTCTTTTAGAGCAAAGTTGAAGAATTATAAGGGAATAAATAATAAAATAGTATTTCTTAAATTTGGGGCCCATGAGATATTGGGGGCAATAATACTGTAAAGACCAAAGCAGTTTGGGCAGATTTTGGTTGCTAGACTGTGCAATTTGTATTGTACTTGGTAGGAAAAGGAGTACTAGAGACTAGGGCAGGAGAGTAAAGTGACTGGATCTTTCTTTTAAGAAGACAGATTGATACTATTGTCAAGGTGTTTGGTTGGAAACCTTAGGAGAGAGAAATCAGGTAAACTGTTTTGTTTCTGAGGTTAGTTGTAATTTTTTTTTTTAAATTATACTTTAAGTTCTAGG
>NW_022294149.1:0-4293 GCF_002776525.5 Piliocolobus tephrosceles | reverse complement strand
AAGGACAGCCCTTGTGACCTCAGACTCCACATTGTCCTGGTACCAGATTAGCATCCCTGGTGTAAAATACCAGGTAGACATCCCTGAACATAAGCTTCAGGCTTGTCCAGTATTGATCCAATTCCTATGGATCATGGCTTCACCCTTCAACTAGCTCCAGTAACCCAGGCTCCAGCAGACCCAGGATAAATCAGGTCTGTCTCTGTGACTCACAGTCAGCCCAGAGTGTGGACCTAGGCTTTATGCCAGCCCCAGCACCTGGACGGCCCTAGGCCCCAGGCCTTTCTCCATCACCCAAGCTCCAGGGCACCCACGTGCCAGGTCCACTCCAGTGCCAGGCCAGCTCCTGTGAACCCTGGCTTCAGGCTGACCCCCAGGGGCTGAAGCTTCAGGTCTAAAACATAGCTTATAACCTGAGAAAGATTAACATGACCAAGTAGGGAAAAAGAGTTGTAACCCAATTATATGATTGCATGAATGTTACCTGAATATGAGACTGTATAAATCAGTAGATAAATGCACAGTGGTGAGATTATTTTGATCTTTGAGATTTAATTTCTTTCGTGCTGCCTAGAAAACGTCAATTGACATTCTATTTATATTTTACTATACTATTCCATGAATTACATGTAAGCCACCTGAAATCCTTTGTGAATGAAGGCAGAAGAATAAAAGATTAAGAATATGATTGACAACCTAGAAGAAATGGAAGCTATTACCAATAAATGGCTTTCTCAGACATTCATGATCATCTTTTCAAAAAAAATTGTTGTTTGTGATTGAAGTTATCAGTTTAAAATACACTATTATGACTTTAAGATGTTTTATGCAATTGCAATGGTGACCACAAGAAAAATATCTACAGAATAAACACAAAGATAAATGAGAAGGGAATCAAAACATGTTACTACGAAAGTTGGGCTGGGAGCAGTGGCTCACACCTGTGATGCCAGCACTTTGGGAGGCTGAGGCTGGCGGATCACTTGAGGTCGGGAGTTCAAGACCAGCCTGACCAACATGGAGAAACACCATCTCTACTAAAAACAAAATTAGTTGGGTGTGGTGGCGCATGCCTGTAATCCCAGCTACTTGAAAGACTGAGACAGGAGAATTGCTTGAATCAGGGAGGTGGAGGTTGGGGTTAGCTGAGATGGCACCATTGCACTCCAGCCTGGGCAACAACAGTGGAACTCCATCTCAAAAAACGAAACAAAACAACAAAACATGTCACTACTAAAGTCAACACAATATAAAGGAAGGCAATGAGAAGAAAGGAGGAACAAATAAATCTACAGAACACACTTAATAAAGTTAACAGAAGTATAGTAGTAATTTCTGGTCTATGCGTTATTACCTTACCTGTCCTTTTGTAAATGGCTGATTTCACTTAGCATAACGTCCTTGAGGTTCATTTACATTGTAGTATGTGACAGGGTTTCCTTCTTTTTTTGAGGCTCCATAATATTCGATCACATGTACATAACACATTTTCTTTATCCACTTATTTGTTAATCAACATTTGGGTTGCTTCTTAGTTCTTGTAAATAATGTTGCAGCGAACATGAGTGTGAAAATATTTTGTCTAGATCATGCTTTTAATGTGTGTATATACCAAGAAGTGGGATTGCTAGATAATATGGTAATTCTGTATTTAAGGAACCTCATTATTGTTTCCTAAAATGGCTGCACCATTTTAGGAAATTTTCACCAACAGTGCACAAAAATTACAATTTTCCACATCAATACTTTTTATTTTCTGTTGTTTTGATAGTGGCCATCCTAATGGAGCTGAGGCTATGATATCTCATTGTGGTTTTTATTTGCTTTTAGTTTATGATGAATGATGTTGAACATTTTTTCATAGGCTTGTTGTTCATTTGTATATCTTCATTGGGTGACTGTGTATTGAAGTCTTTTGGTCATTTTTTAATTGGTTATTTTTGTTGTTTTTGTTGCTGTTGAGTTGTAGAAGCTACTCACATATTCTGAATATTCATCCTTTATCATACACAGGATTTGCAAATATTTTCTCCCTTTCTGTAGATTGCCTTTTCATTTTATTTACTATTTTGTGTGATAGAGTTTTTCCTAGGAGTTTGATAGTTTTAGGTCTTAAGTTTATGTTTTTAATTCATTTTCAGGTAATTTTTGTATACGGTATTAGGTAAGAGTCTCAATATATTCTTTTTCATATGGAGATCCAATTATCTTAAAACCATTTTTTTTCACAAAAAGACTGACAGTTCCCTGTTATGTAGTCTTGGTCCCTTGTCAGAGATCCTTTGGCTGTATATGTAAGGGTTTATTTCTAGGTGCTCTGTTTTGTTCCATTGACGTCTATATTGGTCTATATGCCAATGACACACTACCTTGATTATAGTATGTTTTGAAATTAGGAAATGTAAGAATTCCAAATTCATTAGTATTTTTTAGTACTATTTTGGACATGTGGGTCTCTTGAAATTGAAATTTCCTGTAAGTTTTGGTGCTACTTTCTATTTCTTATAAAAATTGCCAGCTGGGTGTGGTGGCTCAAGCCTCTAATCCCAGCACTTTGGGATTAGAGGCAGGCAGATCATGAGGTCAGGAGATCGAGACCATCTTGCCCAACATGGTAAAATCGCGTCTCTACTAAAATGCAAAAATTAGGTGGGCATGGTGGTGTGTGCCTATAGTCCCAACTACTCAGGAGGCTGAGGCAAGAGAATTGCTTGAACCTGGGAGGTGGTGGTTGCAGTGAGCTGAGATCATGCCACTGCACTCCGGCCTGGCAACAGAGCAAGACTCCATCTCAAAAAAAAAAAAAAAAAAAAAAAAAAATTCCATTGAGATTTTGATAGCAATTGCATCTGTAGTTAACTAGGTACTATAGACATTTTAACAATATAAAGTCTTTTCATCTATAAACACAGAATGGCTTTCTACTTATGTGTACTTCTGGTTTCTTTTAACAATGTTAGCAATGTACTTTAATAGCATTTTTAACCAAATTTGAATTTTTATTTTTAGTAATTACTAATGGTCAAGGACTATTGTCATTTTGTTCATTGTTTTCTGTATATTTTGTTGATTTTTTATTCCTCCTTTCTCACTGCTCTTTATGTATATTCGATATATATTTTCTTTTTGGTTACAATTGCAAAAAACTTCTTAACGTTATTACAGCGTACTGATAACTTTTTTTTTTTTTTCCAAACACAACAATAATGGATGACTGCCAAAGCCATTTATTGATAGTTAAATAGTTTCCATTCCTTCCAGGTTGTCAGTCATCTCCTTACCTCTTTTTTCCCTGTTTAGTTCACAGAGAATTTGAGGTAAGATACAGGTAATACACTGACTATTATAGTAAAATATAAATAGAACATCAATTAACATTTTTTTTTTTTTTAAAAAAACGTGGTGGTGAACGCCTGTAGCCCAAGCTACCAGCAACCTGTTAAACATTACTAGAGAAGTTAAATCTCAACAAGGGTCACAACAGTTTTAGCACTGTGTATTTATCTACTGATCTATGTAATCACAGATGTTTTTAGGCAACATTCACCCAATTATATGATTGGATTACAGCCCTCTTTCCTCTACTTGGATACTTTTATCTTCTCCAGATGTAAGATACATTTTCAGTCATTTGTTTATTCAATGCATTAAAATAATTACGATATGCCAGGAACTGTACTGGTTACTATAGATATAGTAATAAGAGCAACAGTTGTCTCGCCTTTTATAAGCTTAGATTGTATTGGAGAAGGAGAAAATAAAAACCAAATGAATACACTATTGAAAAAAAAAGAATGCAGTAAAGTGTTATTGTAGACACAGTTCTTTTGGTAAGGTGGTAAAAGGGCTCTTTTGAGGAAATATTTATGCTGAGACCTAAGGAAACAGGTAAATATACAGAGCAATAGAATGGGAGGCTTAGGGAATGCAAACTGCAAAGGCCCTAAGACACACAGAAAAAGAAATGTATCAAGGTCAGGAAGCACAGAAAGACAAATATCATATGTTTTCACTCATATGTGGGAGCTAAAAAGGTGGATCACGTGAAGATAGAGAGTAGATGGGTGGTTACTAGAAGCCAGAAAGGGTAGTGGGGAGGGAGAGCATTGAATAGAAGTTGACTAAAGGTACAAATATATGGTTTGGCAGAGGAAATAAGACCTATTTTTAGATAAATTGAGTGACTATAGTTACTTATTGCAGATTTCAAAATAGCCAAAGAGGAATAATTTGAATCTTTCCAGCCTAAAGATAAAGATTTAAGGTGATGATCTTTCACTAATATGATCTTTC
>NW_022294148.1:0-1821 GCF_002776525.5 Piliocolobus tephrosceles | reverse complement strand
TTGTAAGTGTAGGAAATGAATTGCTTACAGGTTCGTGGTGGGGCAGCACAGATGCTATCAGGATTGCTGGTGCTCTGGCTGGAAGGAGAGTTCCAGGGGTCTGGTAAAGTATTAATTAAATGGACTGTCCTCCCTTTTTCCCCACAGGAAGCCCATGTGATGATCCCAAGCTTTGTCTCGATTTAAAACAGAAGCAGTACTGCGAGTCCACTGGCTCCCTGCCTCTCATGTCCTATAGGATCACAGCCAGAAACCACACACACACACACATGCACACACACATGCACATACACACACACACACATGCTCTCACACACACACACACATACACAGGTCAGCCAGGCCCAGGTTCAAATCCTCTCTGCCATCTCCTACGGGGGTGTGGTAAGGACACTCACTAGCCCTGACACCTTCTCACCTTGGACACATTGCTTAACCATTTGAGCATCACTTCCTTTTGGGGTTACCAAGGCATTGGGTCAAATGAGCATCTGCAATACAGTAGGGCCTCCATGAAGCTCCGCCTTCTTCCTCTTCTTCCTGCAGAAAATGTCAAAGCCAAAAGTGCCCTTGAAGATCATGTAATCCAGTCCTACCCTTTGTCCAATGGGAGTCAGAGGCCTGGATTGGGACAGTGATTTGCTCCAGGTCTCTCAGTGAGAAAGTGGCAGAACCAGGCTTCACGACCCCCTATCCAGTTCTTTCCCCTTCACCACAAAGCCTCTCTGTACCCTAATTAACAGATGTACTTCATTTTAGGCGCATGTCCCTAAAATGAGTGTGTAAATGCAACTCTGGTAAGCCCACAGATACCAGGCATGTGTCAGGGGATTCTCTTTAAAGGGATATTCCTGGTATTCCCTTTGTTCACGACGACCCTCTGTGTCATAGTCTGTTGTTTTTGATTCAGTTTTTCCAAGTATGATTTCCATAAAGTGGGACACACAACACCCCACTCCTGGTCGTTTTTCATTCACTGGAGCACTCTCCTCTGCCACCCTGGCTCTACCTCTCAGCCCAGAGTTGATTAGGCTTCTAGCATGGCAATTACTCCAGAGTTGGTTTGTGATAAGTCACTTGGTTTCAGCTACTTTTGAGAGTCCAATTTGGAACATAAAGGCTTTAGCTGTTCCTTGGCCCTTGAATGGGGTTAGGGCTCTGATTCTGGCTTTCCTTGAAGACTCAGGTAGGCAATTCTCTTTCCTTAGATCTGCCCACTGGACCGTGCACCCTACTGTCCATCACCTCCTCCCTGGCACACACATCTGTAGAAGAACAGTATCTCTCCTTTCCTCCTGCACCAGGCATCCACCTGCATTCTCTATTGTTAGATCATAGAAGGAAGTAGGCACACAGGGCACCCAGCCCTCCTGCACAGGTAGCAGGTGGGGGCTCTGACCAGTAACATCATCAGCCAGCCCAGTATCACCCCTGAAACAGAAAATGACTAGCTGGAAAACAGAGATAATCTGTCTCGATTATGTGCAAGTTCAGCAAATTGAGGCCAAGCATGAGGAATCTGCCTGTGTTTTGATGAGGGAACAGATGGATTCAACCATGAGGAATTCTTACAAAAGCTTCCAGCATAGACATCAGATCTGACCTTTCCAGGAGACGCAGTCACAGAACTGTTTACAGTGGGTAATCTGGGGTTTTCTGGGGAGGGGAGGAAAAGTGGTGGGCAGCCCAGGTCTGGTTGACGGACTTTCCATCTCTCAGATGCTAGGCAAGCAGGGTCTCATAACCCGCCCAGAGTACCACCAAAGCCCACCCATTTTCTGCCCTCATCAGGCCCTTACACAGCCAGGGCCAACCTGGCCC
>NW_022294147.1:0-4949 GCF_002776525.5 Piliocolobus tephrosceles | reverse complement strand
GAGGAGTGAACACTGGCTGAGCAGTGACAGGGAGGAGGGAGCCGGGCTGCTGCCCTGGTGTGCGGCATGGGGCCCGCTGGGCACAGTGACACCCACTGGGCTACTAAGACTGTGAGCCCCAGGACAGCTTGATGGCGCCCTGGAGAGCTTTGTCCAGGCCCACCAGCCAGTGGCTTCAGGGCCCTCATTCCCTGTAACCTTCCTGCCCTGTCCCCAGTGGTGACTGTAGAGCTTGGTCTGGAGCACAGAACCACACCCCAAGGCATCACTGTGTGTCCCAGAGGGGCTGGGCGGCTGTGCCCTGTGGCCTGCAGGGGCCTGGGGAGGTGCACTGGACAGGCCCAGTGTCCTCCTGTCCCCAGCCCTGTCCTTGAGAAGTCTGCCATGTGAGTGGGAGCAAGGGCCCCTGGCCTGGTGGTGGTGCCCAGTGTGCCTGGGCTGCTCAGTGGTCATGGCAGCTCCGCCGGGGGGCCAAGAGCCCTGGCAGGGGGCAGAGCATCAGCTCACCCCTGATCTCTGGCCTCGGGGGTTCTGGGCTCAGGAAATGTTCTTGTTGATGCTTCTTAAGTGGGGAAGGGCTGCCACGGTCTAGAGGCAGAGCGCCTCTGGAGAGTTCCGGGCAGGGGAGGCCTGGGGACTGCAGCCAGGCAGGCTGGGGTTTTGAGGGGGGGGTGGGGGCATGAACCTGGCTGGGCCTGGTGAGGTCTGGACTGGGATGGCTACGGAGGAATCTTTGCCTGTTTTAGCACTGTGCAAGGTTCTCTTCAGGGCGTGGTACTGCCTCATGATGCTCTGGTGCCCGCTCTGTGCCCTCGCATGTCAAGAAGGAGGAGTAGTGCCCTGGAGCTGGGGTTGCAGAAGGTTCCGCCTCAAGGCTCCCAGAGGAGGCCCCCGGCCTGCTGACTCGCTGGCTGCCCAGGGCTGGGCAGCGTGGTGGGGCACAGCCTGTGGGGTAGCTGCCTGTGCTGCAGGCCCCCAGGTCCCTGCACATCCTCTGGGTCTGCTCCCCGAGGGCCGCCTGGCTAGCCGGTGACTGTGTGTGTCCTGGGTCTGTGCATGTGGGTGCACATGCGTGTGCCTGAGCGTCCCGGGCTGGAGCAGAGCCTGGCCCTGGCACCTGATGGGCAGCAGGCTGTGTAGCGGTCACCTGTGCTGTGGCTCCTGGGGGCAGCCGCTCTTGCACTTGGATTCCTGGGGAGGGCATCGGGCCCTGGCACTGACTCTGGAGTTTCCCACTCACTCCTGCCCTGGGTGCCCCGGGGGCCTGGCACAGCCACATAGTGGCCATCTGTGGTGGGGGCACTGTGTCTCCTCTTGGTGACCGGTGGGGGGCTGCCAGCTGCAGAAGCCTCAGCACCTGGATTGGCTCTGCACCCGCCTAGGGGTCTGGCACCGTGTGTCCTGATTCCCTTACCCTCCCTTCTGGTCAAGCTGAGCCCCTTCCCCAGGCCACTCAGCTTCTCCAGGAGGACATGGGGCCTGGCCATCCGCACCCCATGGCTAGGTCCCTGGCCAGGCCAGAGAATTCCTCCAGCTGGAAACTCGGGGCCATGCCGGGCCCCCCAGTTCCCAGGCATCCTCGCTCCACTCTGGCCCCGTTCGGCTGCCAGGCCACTCTTGGTCCAGCCCCTCCATGCCGGGAACTTAGGGTTAGCCGGTCAGGGCTAGGGTTGAGGGGACCACACAGCCGGCCCCTCAGCGGTCAGCTCCACCTGCCCCTCCCTCCCTGGCGCACAGTGGCTTGGTCTGTCCCCACGGACGTCCCACCCTGCCGTGTTGTCAACCAGCATCTGCCCCTGTTGCGGTGGACGCTCCTTCCTTGGGAAGCCCCGTTGTCCCGACTGGGTCAGGAGTCCTGTCCGACCTGGGCCAGCATTGCCCCAGGCTCTGTAGAGGGCGGACACCACTGGCCTGGGCTGCAGAGGCATCCTGGGAGGTGCAGGTGCACTGGAAAGTAAGAGGAGGCCGTTTCCTGGTCCCGGCTCGTGTCTGCTCGCGACAGAGGGATCGTGACACTGCACGTGTGTCTGTGCCTGGGCGCCTCTCCTTACTCTGAGGGCTGTGTTCTGGGGGGCACCCCCTCCTCGCTCCCTGTGCTGAGGGCTGTGTTCTGGGGGGCACCCCCTCCTTGCTCCCTGTGGAGCCGTGGCCTCAGGAGGAAAGCTGGGCAGCCCCGGCCATGAATCCTCTGTACTGCCCTGGCTGGCCACCACCCCCCTGCCATTCTCCCTACGAATGCCCACTGAGTGTCTGCTGTATGCCAGGCCTCGGGTCACCGCAAGCACGGGAGAGGGGCTCGGGTGTGGGTTTGGACCATGTGGCCAGGACGGGCCATTCCAGAAGAGATACTGGAGACCCCAAGGAGCTGCGGGGTGAGGGGCGTCGGAGAGGGCACTGCAGATGAGGCAGGTGTGGGGAGCTGATCTGAGGGCCTGTGAAGACGGGGAGGGGCAGGCTGCAGGGGGTCCTGCCTCTGTCCCTCCAGACTGCAGCTTCCTCCCCTCCATCCCAGGGCCTGCCTACCTCCACCCTCCCTGGGCCCTGGGAAAGAGGAGCCTCTGTGTGTGGGGATAGTGTGTGTGTGACAAAGCGTGTGGGCAGGGCAGCCTCTCTGGGCCTTGCTGCTGTGGGAAGCCCCGTTCCTCCTCCTTCCTCAGTTGTGTTTTTTACAGCTGGGCAGGGGTGGCGGGGTGGGAGGGGTTGGCGGCATCCCCCTTGTTGGCCCACCGCCTCCAAGTCTAGTCCTCCATACCTGACAGCAGTGAGGCCCTGTCTCAGACTCAGTTTACCCTCATATCTGGCTCCCACGTGGCCCTTGGTGTCCTGCCTGTGCTGGGGGCCTCTTGACTGTGGCTAAGTGTGTGTGCAGGGCAGGGATTGTTCTGGAGGAGGAGGCTGGGGGGCATCTTGGCGGGGTGCAAACCCTGGAGGTGGCACAGCGCTGCTGTCATGCCCCAGCAGAGCCCCGGTGCTGGCTCCCTGTATTTCTTCCTGGCTGCGGTGCGAGGCAGCCAGTCTCCCCACCAGGTTCCTGTGCCCTCAGGTCCTACCTCAGTTTCCCCATAGGCTGCGTGGGTTGGACGCCCGTCCAGGAGGTGTGGGCTTGCCTAAACATAAAGCCCAGGCCGCTGTCCTGGCACGCTCATTTCCCAGGAATCTGGGGGGCTGGGCTTCCTCCTGGTCAGGCCCTCCTGCGGGGGTCTTGGGCCTGCAACAGCAGGGTGTCCAGGGAGCCCAGGTGGGGGTGGGATAGGCCTGGCGAGGGGGATGGAGGGAGACTGTTTGCTTTAGGATAAGGCTGGCTCCTCTAGCCTGGCTGCCTCCACCCGTGCCTACAGCGCTTTCAGGCCAGCCTTGGGGGCCACGCTTCCGGCCAGCCGGCAGTCATTTGGCTCTGCCCCCTTTCTCAGCAGTGACCATGGGCGGGGGTCCCGCCTCCCTGTCTGTGCCTGTCATCCTGCGGGGACCTTTACCTCCCCAAGCCTTGCTTGTGTCTGCCTGGGGCAGGGTGGGGGCTGGGGCCAGAGATAGCCCCTTCCTGAAGTGCAGCTGGGGCTTTCAGCCTCTGAGGCGGGCTCCCTCCCCAGATGTGGGGGGCTGGGTCCGTGTGCCCCACCCAGGACAGGGCCAGGCACTTGCTCTCTTGCTACTTCTGGGCAGTTGTGTGGGTGGGCACTCATGTGCATGCATGAACATGCTTGCACGTGTGAGACCTGCGCCCAGGTAGCCACTCAGGACGCTCAGGTACCCCTGCAGGCTGTGGGCCACAGGGGCTGGGCTGGGCAGGGGCCTTGGCCACTCCCTCTTGATCCCGGAGGCCCTGTGGGTGGTGGGAGTTCGGGCAGCGACAGGTGCTGGTGGGGTCAACCTGGGGTGGGTCTGGGACCTGGGCAGGCTGGAAAGGGGTCAGGAGGCCCCTGTGCTGTGAGCCCTGCAGCCCTTTCCTCCCCGGGACAAGTTTGCCAGAGCTGCCCCCAGCCCTGGGCAGCTTACAGAACCACCCTGAGGGGGAGGTGGGCTGGCAGCCCCCCACAGCCGCCATCTCGTTTCCTCTCCGGGCAGTTACAGGGAGGGTAGTGAAGGAGGGGCTTCAGGGCTGGGGCCCATGGCCAGGCTGGGAGGGTCCTGAGTTGAGGGAGAAATACAGGTCAGAGGAGAGACCCCCACGTGTTTTCTCAGAGAGGCCGGGGACTGGTGTGGGCCGGGTGGGTCCGGGCTGGGAAGAATCCGTGCCTCCGGAGCCTCAGCCCACCCTTTGTGTTTCTGGTCACGGTCGGGAGGCTCCATGTCTCCACGCCCAGCCCCAGCGGCCGATGATGCCTGTGGGATCAGAACCCCGAGGCCCTGGGCCACACCCTCTGTGCTATCAGCACTGATTAGGCCTCCAGAGAGGTGATAGGGTTTCTCTGTGGGGATCCCTGTCCCCAGAGCTGGGGGGTCAGATTGGGAGCTGTACCCGAGTGTCTGAAGACGCTGGTGGGAGACGTCACGGGGCCACTGTTAATTGCGTGTTGGAGAAACACGTGGCCCCAGGCACTGTCGAGATGGCTTGGAGCAGCTGCTGCCTCTTGGTGTCTCTGCACCCAGCCTGGACACTCCCAGACAGCAGTGGCTACAGTTCGGGAGGGACACTGTCACCCATGGGCTGGCCAGAGGTGCCCTGGGAACCGTGGGGTGCCTGTGACCACCTCTCCGATGCAGAGAGCAGTGAGTGGGCTGCGGTTGCCGCTGCAGGACTTGGGAGCAGCACGTGGGGAGTGGGGGCACGCGGGGCCCTCTTCTCCCAGGAGCTCCATCCAGGTGCAGGCCCTGCAGTGCTGAGTTTGAGGCCTGCAGGGTCTGTGTGTTCTAGGCTCATCTTCCCGGCTGGCTAGGCACTGCCCACTGGACCGGTCACACACAAACAGGGCCCTGGCCCTGCCTTCCAGCTCAGAAGCACCCAGGCAGGG
>NW_022294146.1:0-1462 GCF_002776525.5 Piliocolobus tephrosceles | reverse complement strand
TGACAAGATCATAACATGGCAATAAAATGTCTCCCTCTGGCCTGGGAATTCCACTTTGTGGCACAAGGTTGTGTGGTCGCAAATCACCCCACCCCACATAGACGTTTTCACATCTGAAACAGAGTGATGATGTCACTTATCTATATCATCTTACTGCCTGTGAGTGTGGCCTTTAAATTCTGAACCCAAATGAGGGGGAGAAAACCAAGTTGACTTTCATGATTGACCTACCAGGGATGTCCAAGGAATCTGTGCATTTCAAGGAACAAAGTTCATCAGCTTCTCTCCCAGGGGATTTGGCTACAATACCCAGAGGGTTTGGCAGCATCATGAGTGATGGGTGGGGAGTGCCAAGCAGGTGGCCAGGACCCAGCGGCCTGGTGACCAGGACAGACCCCCCACTGTCCATCACCTTTCCTGGCCCTGTCCTCAGCTAAACTTCCCAAAGGCCTTCTTCTGCCCGATCACACAGAGTGCGCCCAAACTCACTCAGGCCTCTGGCAGCTGAAAACCACTGCTTTAAATCCCTTTGCCATTTACTATGACATAAGGTTAGTGTAAACAGGAAATATTCTATTTAATGGAAAGCCAATGCCTTTACCATAAATAGAAAAACAACCCTAAGAAACAAGCAAAACAAAAACAAAACAGGGGCTGGGTGCGGTGGCTCATGCCTGTAATCTCAGCACTTTGGGAGGCCAAAGTGGGCAGATCACAATGTCAGGAGTTCAAGACCAGCCTGGCCAGTATGGTGAAACCCTGACTCTACTAAAAATACAAAAATTAGCCAGGTGTGGTGGCAGGCGCCTGTAGTCCCAGAAACTCGGGAGGCTGAGGCAGGGGAACAGTTTGAACCCAGGAGGCAGAGGTTGCAGTGAGCTGACATCGTACTACTGCACTCCAGCCTAGGCGACAGAGCAAGACTACGTCTCGAAAAACAACAAACAAACAAAAAACAGGGATAACAAAACTGTGGAATTTATTTCTATTTGTATGTTGCTGCCGTGCTGCAGCCCTAGATTTGGCTGGGCGAGGTGGCTCACGCCTGTAATCCCAGCACTTTGGGAGGCTAAGGCAGGTAGATCACAAGGTCAGGAGTTCAAGACCAGCCTGACCAACATGGTGAAACCCTGTCTCTACTAAAAATACAAAAATTAGCTGGGCGTGGTAGCATGCACCTGTAGTCCCAGCTACTCAGGAGGCTGAGGCAGGACAATCCCTTGAGCCTGGGAGGGAGAGGTTGCAGTGAGCTGAGATCGTGCCATTGCACTCTAGCCTGGGCGACAGAGTGAGACTCTGTCTCAAAAAAACAAAAACAAAAAAGCCCTAGATTTGGGTTGCCTTGGTTGTAAAGGAGGGACCAAGTAAGTGGGGGCTGAAGTCATATTAGCCCAAAAGTGAACGGCAGAGAGTACCATAATGCCCATGAAGGGTTGCTAGAATCAACTTGATTATAGCCCAA
>NW_022294145.1:0-3437 GCF_002776525.5 Piliocolobus tephrosceles | reverse complement strand
CTCAAGATTGAGAAGCAGCCATTTTAGAAGGCAGGTCCTCATTCAGGTGGCAAACTAGAGGACTCCTGGTTTTGGCTACACAGCAAGAAATGGTCTACCCAACTCGATCCCACTGAGAATACTGAACAGACTCTATAACCATTTGAAACTCAGGCACAGTCTGGGAGTAGCCCTGTCTGTCCAGAGACATTAGAGGAGACACCCAAGGCCTGCAGACCTTGGACTTTACTGTGGTCCCTGAAACAGTTCAGTGACTCAGTTCTAGCTTTCTTTGTCACAGCTCATGGCCAGTCCTGTCCATTTAGCAAGCCACACAGTGACCTGGGAAAACCTGCCTAGGTGCTCAGTGGGAGCCACACACTCATCCACACCATGATGATAAGACCCACCATATGTAGACTTAACTGCAGACATCTGTCCTTTTTTCTGCCCTACAGACCCAAGTTCTGAAGGAATTCCAGTCTGCCCAGGAATAAGACAGGGATCACAATCACCCAAGACCCTGGTAACAAGACAACCGAAGGCAGACCCAGCAGCCTTGTGACCCAGATACAACCCCATTCACTACAAACCCTGAAGGCATCCCATCCCTTGGGGGAACCAACAAGAGATCTTTACCTCTTGGAACCAGATTATAAAAACTTGAAAAGGTGTTTACTTCTTCAGATTCACAGGCACCAATGCAAGGCTATATCATACCCACTGTCAATGCTTTTATTTTAACACAGCACTGAAAGTACACGACAAAATTTCTCAAGTAAAATTGTTTTAAAAGTTATTCAAGTTGAAGACAAGAAAAAATGTTGCTGTTTGTAGATGGCATGATGCTATATACAGAAAACTATAAACAGTAAGCCAAAATCTGTCTAAGCTAATAAATGCACTCCATATGTTAGTAAAATGTAAAATTAACATACAAATATCAGTTATGGTTTCATACACTAACATCAAACTACCTGATTTAAAAAAGCAGAAAACAATCTCATTTAAAATAGCATTAAAGTAATAAATTTCTAAGGCACAACTTTAACCAAGGAGGTAAAAGATCTTTATACTGAAAGATATAGGTATTGATGAAAGAAAATGAAGAAGATACAAGAAATGTAAAATTATCCCACATTTATAGATTGGAAGAATAAATATTGTTAAAGTACCATATTATCCAAAGTCATCTATAGATTCAGTGAAGTCCCTATCACAATTCCAGTGGCTTTTTGCACAGTAATACAAAATACAATCCTAAAATGTATATGAAAGTACAATAGATTTGAATAGCCAGAGTAATCTTGAGGAAAAAATACAAAGGAAAGGGACATCATACTTTATGATTTCAAACTATATTTAAAGACTACAACAAGAAAAATGGGATGGTATGCATGGGAAAAAATGGACACAAAAACCAACAGAACAGAATAGAGAGCCCAGAAATAAACTCATGCATATAAGGTCAACCCTAAACAAGTGCACCAAAAATACACAGTGAAAAATGTATAGTGTCTTCAGTACTCAGATCTGGGAAAACTGGATCCCCACAAGCAAAATATTAAAATTAGATTCTTTTACTTACACCATATGAAAAATTACCTTGAACTGAAGACTTAAATATAAGACATGAACCCTAAAACTCCTAAAAAATAGGAAGAAATCTTGATAGTCCTGGCAATATATTCTTTTTGTCTCAACACCAAAAGTACAGCAGCAAAAGGAGATATAAACAAGCTGAATTGCATCAAACTAGAAAGCTTTTGCACAGAAAATAGAATAAAATAAGAAATTTATGAAATGCGAGAAAATACTTGCAAACTATACATATAAGAGAATAATATATGAAAAATAAGGAACTAAGCAAATCCAAAGCCAAAACAATAATGAAAATAATAACCCAATTGAAAAATAGGCAAAAGACTGAATTCATATTTTAAAATGAAGACACACATGGCCAACAAATATATGAAAAGTTACAAAACATCACCAATCATCAGGCAACTGCAAATCAAAATCGTGATGAGCTATCACCTCACATCTGTTAGGATGTAATAGAGTTGTATAGATATATCCTTCTCTACATGAGCTTTTACATAAAAGCTCATATATCTATGTGTATGTGTGTGTATATATACATATACACACATACACACACATCTTTACATATATATGTAAATAACAATTATTGATAAGAATGTGAAAAAAAATTCTGTACACTCCTGGAGAGTTTTAAATTGGTAGAGTCATTATAAAAACCAATATGAATGTTATCGGAAAAACAGAACTGTCAGGCAATCTAGCAATCCCACTTTGGGGTATATAATCAAAGGAAACAAAGGAAATATTTCCAAGAAACATTTGCACTCCCAAGTTCATTGCATTATTCACAATTTCAAATATATATAAAACCCTACATGTTTGTGAATGCCAAATGGATAAAGTAAATATGGCCCAAATAGACAACAGAATATTATTCAGCCATAAAACATAATGGAATCTTGCCATTTCAACAACATGGATGAACCTGAAGGATGTTGTACTAAATGAAATAAGAAAAACACATTAAGAGAAATACTGCTTGTTTTCACTTATACAAGAAATATGAAAAGGCTGAACTTATAAAATCAGAGTCCAGTGTTAGTTGTCAGGGACTGGAGGTGAGGAAAATGAATGATACAAACTTTCAGTTATAATATGAATAAGTTTTAAGGATCTAATATATAGCTTCATGACTACTGTTAACAATGTTTTTTATGCTTAAAATTTGCTAAGGCAGTAAACAGGTGTTCTCACTACAAAAAAAAGTACTAAGAGTAGACATGTCTGTTAATGTGATCATACTAATTATTTCACAGTATATACACATAGCAAGTCATTACATTATACACAAAAAATATGTAGTTATACAAAAGAAATTTGTAAAAAATCCACAATATATATGCACATACATATATACACAGGCACCTGAATGACACAGTCCTGGTAAGCCTCATATTAAACAAGATAAAATTATAAAATAATAGTTATTAAAAATAAGGTCACAAATGGGACTTTTAAGTATGTGCTCAGTAATGTTGTAAGCTCCCTAACGGCATAGTGTATTTGAGAAATATATGGAGTAGATAAATTAAAGTATCTTATAGTTAAGGAATTAGGGCAGATAGACCTTAAATGACCAACTCAGTTCATATGAAAAAAAGTGATGTAAAAATAATATCAGATTTTTTTTTTTTTTTTTAGTTTGGGCATATGCTTAGTATTCTGATGTAATTACTGAGTATGAATTTCTGTAGAAACACATTTGAAACCTCATATGTTAAGAAAATTTTAAAGCAGAAAACTCATAACACCTGTCCCTGGTGTTCCTGGAATTTCTTAAATCCCAATATTAACACTACTCTCACCAATTTCAGCCATGATTCAAAAGGGGAACTTAAAAATGGCTTTCCATG
>NW_022294144.1:0-22547 GCF_002776525.5 Piliocolobus tephrosceles | reverse complement strand
TTTTTTTTTTTTTTTTTTTTTTGTATTTTTAATAGAGACGGGGTTTTGCCGTGTTGTTCAGGCTGGTCTCATACTCCCGACATTCTCGGCCCCCCAAAGTGCTGGGATTACAGGCATGTGCCACCATGCCTGGTCCCAAGTCTTTTCATGTCCAAAAACATATTTAATTTGCCCTCCCACTTGAATATTAATTGGCTAGTGTGCCGGTATTTACTCGTTATCATTCCACACTATACCTGCTCTTTTAAACTCAGCTCCATAGCTCTGGGGCTAGGAGCCTGCAAACTACATTTCCCAGCTGCCTTCCTGTTAGGGTCGGCCAAGAGGAGGCACTGGGAGGAGATGGAAAAGCAGGAGGAATGGAAAAGCTTTCAGCTTCTGGTTCCAACAGGGTGTCGTTGCTCAAATCTCAAGATGATTGTCCTCAGAAGTTTGAAGACCTCGCTCCATTGTCTTCTAGCATTTCCGCTGAGGTCTTTAACACCCGGTTACTACATTTCATCTTTCTGGAGGATTTAGACTTTTTTTTGTTTCATTACCCTTGGAGTTCAGAAATCTTGATGCCTTTAGGGACAGGCCTTTTATAATTCTTCTTGGTCTATTCTTTAAATCTAAAGATGGAAGTTTTTCCCCAGCTCAGGGAAATTGTTTATTCTGTCACTACTTTGATTATCTCCTCTCCTACAGACTCTCTGTTCTTGCCTTCTGAGAATTCCTATTAGATAGAGAGTTAAATTTCAGGTCCTGCCCCATGTCTCTTAATTTTTTTCTTACGCTTAAAAAAAGTCTTCTTATCTGTTGTGCATTCTTTGAGAGAACCTCTCAGCCCTGTCATCTATTCAGTCTTCAGTCATGGTCACTTGGCTACTCAGTCTTTCCAATGAGCTTACTATGTTAGCAATTGCACTTTTTGTAATTTCAAGAACTCTGACGTATTCTTTTGACAGCAATCGGCTCTCTATTTATGGATAGTACTTTTATTTCATTTAAATATCTCTCTAGATCCTGGGAGAAATCTGTGGGGATTAGTTCTTTTGTTTGTTTAGTTTGGTGCCTCTCTTTCACAATGTTAGTTTTCCTCAAATATGTTTGATAACTCTTTACTCTCTGTTCCTGTTATAGATGAAGGTCCAGGCTTATCTAAGAGTGGAGGCTGCTGTGTATTTTCTATACTCCAGTGAAAAATTCCTGTTCTCATGACAGCAAAAGCAAGAGATGGTTATGACAGCCCAAACTCATTGCTGTTTTGGTGAAGAAGGGCTTGGATCAAGCCACTTTTCCTTTTAAATGTTTAGGTACTGTCTTAGTTCGAGCTGCTATGACAAAATACTGTAGACTAGGTGGCTTATTAAACAGTAGCAACTTTCTTAAATAACTGATTAAATAATAAAAAATCAATTATAAATAAAAAATAAGGCCAGGCATGGTGGTTCATGCCTGTAATCCCAGTGCTTTAGGAGGTTAAGAGGGGAGGATCACTTGAGATTAAGAGTTCCAGACCAGCCTGGACAACATAGCGAGATCCTGTCTCTACAAAAAATTTAAAAATTAGCTGGGTATGGGGGTAGACACCTATGGTCTCAGCTACTCAGGAGGCTGAGGTGGGAGGATCACCTGAGCCCAGGAGGTCGAGGCTGTAGTGAGCCGTGACTATGCCACTGTACTCCAGCCTGGGCAAAAGAGCAAGACCCAGTCTCTAAAAAGAAAAGAAAGTGGATAAACTGTGGTACATTGGCACAACAGAATACTATTCAGCAAATAAAATAAATGAACTACTGGCTATACACACAACCTAAATGAATCTCACCAATACAGTGTTGCACATGAGAAGCCAGACTTGAGAGTCCGTATTGTATGATTCCATTTAGAGAAAGGTCAAACACAGGCAAAATTCATCTGTGATATTAGAAGTCTTTGTAGTGGTCACCCTTGGGGGAGGGGGAAAATAGTAACTGGGAAGGGGCATGAGGTGGGATTCTGGGGACCTGATTATATTCAATTTCTTGTCCTGAGTGCTGGTTACACAGGTGTGCCCAATGTGTAAAAATATACTCAGTGTCTACTTATATGTACGCATTTATGTATGTATATTTTGCTTTGATTTAAAAATTAAGCTGGGGGCAGTGGCTCACACCTGTAATCCCAGCCCTTTGGGAGCCTGGGAGTTTGAGACCAATCTGGGCAATATAGTGAGACCTCGTCTCTACAATTTTCTCTTTTTTAAAGTTAGCCGGGTGTGGTGGTGCGTGCCTGTAGTCACAGCTACTCGAGAGAGTGAAGTAGGACAATCACTTGAGCCCAGAAGGCAGAGGTTGCAGTGAACCATGATCATGCCACTGCACTCCAGCCTGGGTGACAGAGCGAGACACTGTCACAAAACAAACAAACAAACAAACAAAAAAACTGAAAATCACAATATATAGAAGGGATATATGAATAGAACAAGTTTGGCTGTGGGTTCATGGTTACTAGGGTTGGATGAAGGGTACATGGGGGCTTATTATAGTGTTTAGTCTACTTTCAGGTGTTTTGAAATTCTCCATAATAAAATAAATTTTCTTAGGTGACCTTATTTTAAAAATACATATTTTCCCCATGGGGGTGGGGAAGGATTGCGATTATTGTTTTTAGTTGGAAGATGGGGAGATAATATCCAAATGCAATGCCCAGTACTTTTTTCTATACTAGCAAGGGTAGATTCCCCAGCTAGGCTCACTTCTCCATTTAAAGACCCTTCAATCTTTCTGTCACCTCTCTCCTCAGTTGCCCTCCACATCCCCAGGAAACTGGCCTATACATTCAGGAACAATTGTTTTCACAAGAAGAAAGTTGTCCAGAGCTTCCATTAGCTACTATGTGTTTTTATTGATTTATATCTGCCTTGTTCCAAAGATGTATTTAAGGTTTACAAAGATGCATACAATACAACAGCATAAAATAAATCAGCAGTAAATAAGAACAAATGACGTAAAGGGAAAACAAGGAGAGGAAAATAAGATGGAGCCAAGAGTGAGGTGATTACACAAAACACCTGCCATGAAACCTACTGCACTCACTGGAGACAGAACACAAGTTTGAGGCTGAGTTCCCCAGCAACCCAGGGGAAAAAGGAAGCTGGGTTGCACTGTGACTTATATTACTGAGTCAGTGACATAAAAACAAAGCACAGTTGGGAGAAGCACAGTTATTCCTAACATGGAGATCAGGGAGGCAAGTTTTTGTCATAGATTATCATAAATATAGTATCACAAACAACATCCTCACATTACACAGGGCAAGAGAACACACAAGACTGTCTTAACCTCACACCACCGTATTAATATACTGCAACAAAAGCAATGATGCTGTTCAGGGAAAACTATCCTGCGGGGACTAACAGGGGTCTTACACTAAGGTGGCTTCACAAGGGACAGACTCTGAAATATGTCGTGCAAAATTTCTTAACCTGGAAACCATGCACCAGGATTCAGGGGTCCAGGAATCCTTGGCACAGTAAGCATCTGTGCACTTTTTCCAGGACTGGGTCCATAGGTTTCATTACATTCTCAAAGGTGTCAGTGAGTCCAAGAAAAGTGAAGAATTACCCACAGGGAGGAAGAGCAGCAGCACACGCTTCCAAACTTCTCCATAAACTGCTTCTCCCTGACTTCTGGCACACGACTTCTCGGAGTTACCAGTGAGGCGTGAAAATGAAGGTTTGACATTCAGTGAAGCTGGGGTAGGATTCTCCTCCTGTGAGGATGAGCTGATTCAGAGCCAGGCTCCAACTAGAAGGCTCCCTACCCCTGCTCAGAGAGTTGCTGGGGAGCCCCCAGGGGCTGGGTAACTTTGCAGCAACGGAGTGATGGAGGTGCCCCCGTGGTTCCAGGCCATCAAGCAGGGTTACAATAATCTCTACTGCGAGAATTTTTCTTCTAATTTGAGACAATGATAACTAAACACCCACCTAAATCATTTTTTTAAAGTCATTAATCTTTGATCGTGTGACTTCCTAATGAATTCTCCAAGCTCGACTAGTATAAAACGTGTTCCAAGGTGACCCAGGAGATTAGCTGCTGGGGTTATAAGCCAAGAACCAGGTACAAACTGGGATATCTCTACCACCAACAATGGCTTCTGATCCAAAACAACTGAACTATAGTTCTCCTTTCTGCCAATAATGAGATGGAAGTTGTTTATTAAAGCCATTACTGGATGTCATTACTGATAATAACAACAGTTAGTACTTATTAAGCATGTATTACATGCCAGGCACTATATTTTCTTATGTGATCCTCAGAACAGTGCTGTGACTGGGTGGCTGACTAACCCATCATTCCCATTTTTTTAAGTCTTTTTTTTCTTTTTAAGAGATGGGGGTCTCACTGTGTTGCCCAGGCTGGAGCACAGTGACTATTCACAGGCGAGATCCCACTACCGATCAGCACGGGAGTTTTGACCTGCTCCATTTCTGATCTGGGCCAGTTCACTCTTTCTTAGGCAACCTCGTGGTACCCCACCCCTGGAAGGTCACCATATTGATGCTGAACTTAGTGTGGACACTTGGTCAGCATAGCGTGCTACAGCACAGAAGTCCTTGGCTCAAGTGATCCCCCCACCTCAGCCTCTAAAGTAGCTGGGACCACAGGCATGCACCACTGTGTCTGACCCATCATTGCCATTTTTTACAGATGGGCAATTCTAGGTTTAGAGAGATAAAGTAATTTGCACAAAGTCAAAATGTAAGCCAAGATTTTTCTGACTTACCTGTCTTTACCGTTAACCACCACACTGTGACATTTATGAATATGATACTTTCAGCTCACCAGCAGTGGTATCAAAAGGTTAAGAAATGAGTTTAAAAGATGGGAAGAGGCGGTGGTAGGGGAGAAGAAAGTCTTGCTTTCTGCCCCTGAAAATACTTGTCATATCCATTAGAAGGCCGTTCTCCCTGTTTCAATGGTCGATTGCTGTATAGCAAAGCACCCTAAAACGTGGAGGCATATGTAGGGGAGAAAAGATTTCTTTTCTCATTCATCACTGGGTTCATGGATGAGGCATCTAAAACAAGATAGATTAACAAGAGAAAAGCATACAAATGTATTTCATATACGTTTTACGTGATATGAGAGTACTCAGAAATGAAAACCCAAAGAAATGGGTAAACTTGCTTATTTTTATGCTTAGGTTTGATGACAAGGTGGCTGGTCGTGGAGGAGTATGATTGCACAAAGAATGTGTGATGCAATGGTAGTAAACTGGGGTGGGGAGAGAAACTGTTTATTCAGGCTCCTCTCTGTGTCCCTGTGTCTTCAGAGATAAAGAAGTTCCTTTCTACTGGCTATTGAAAGGGCACCTCTCACATGAGGGTTTTATGACCTGCTTCAGGGAAAAGTCAAAAAATTCTTTTCCAGGTTTTATGGCCTGCCTCGGGGGAAAGGGTGGGAGAAGATCAGAAAGTCCTACCTGCTTCTGTGGCTTTCTCAAATGCCAAGGTGCCATATTTTGGAGTAGTGGGTCCTGAACCCCATCCCATAAAACAACAATTTATGATAGCCTCTCATAGTTCTGTGGATTGACTGGGCTCAGGTGGGTGGCTCTTGCTTGGGGTCTCTCGTGCAGTTGCATTTCGGGAACTGGTTGGATTCCTCTGGAGATTCAACTGGGCTGGACATCCAAGATGGTGCCTGCACAGCACTGGCAGTTGACAACAGCTGTCATCTGGGAGGTCAGCTGTCTACCAGAGTGCCAACACCTGGACTTTCCATGTGACTTGGGCTGTGAAATTTGAATTTCAGATAAACAATTAATAATTTTTTTAGTATAAATTGTCCTGGCCATGCACGGTGGCTCACACCTGCAATCACAGCACTTTAGGAGGCCAAGGTAGGCAGATTACTTGAGCTCAGGAGTTCGAGACCAGCCTGGGCAACATGAGGAAACCTCATTTCTACAAAAAATACAAAAATTAGCTGGGTGTGGTGACACATGCCTGGAGTCCCAGCCACTGGGGAAGCTGCGGTGGGGGGATTGCTTGAGCCCAGAAGGTCGAAGCTGCAGTGAGCCGAGGCTGCATCACTGCACTCCATCCTGGGTGACAAAATGAGACTCTCTCTCAACAAAAAGGAAAAAGAAAAAGAAAAAGAACTTTGTCCCAAATATTGCACAAGACATACCCATACTTAAAAAACAAAAAATCATGGTTTATCTGCAATTCAAACTGGGGAACTGGGTACCTATTTATACTTTAAAAATCTATAATTTATCTGAAATTCAAATTTAACTAAGAGTCTTATATTTTTCTTTATCTGGTAACCCTACCTAGGAGACCATTTTTCTACCATTCTCAACTATTCGTAGTTTGCATGGAGTCGGACTTAACCTCTGTATTCGTTTTCTCTTGCTATGTAACAGATTAACAGAAACAGTGGCCAGCTCACAGTTTTATGGGTCAGAAGTGGCTCAGCCGGATTCACTACTTAGAATCCAGGTGTCAACAGGGCTGTGTTCCTTTCTGGAAAATCTGGGAAAGAATGCACTTCCAAACTCACTCAGGTTGTTGAGAGGATACAGTTTCTCCTCACATTTTCCACGTGGTCCCCTCCATCTTAAAGTCAACAAGGGCACTTGGAGTTCTTCTTGTGCTTTTATTTTTTATGATTTCTTCTTCTCTTTTCTCTTCTGCCACCAGCCAGAGAAAGTTCTCTGCTTTTAAGGGTTCCTGTGATTAGATTAGGCCCACTCAGATAATCTCCCTTTTTTAAGATCAGCTGTGCTATATAGCATAACACAACCATAGGAGTGAGATCTCATCACATTTACAGCTTCCAAGGAGTAAGGGGCATCTTAGTTCTTTTGCATTGCTGTAAAGGGATTCCTGAAGCTGGGTAGTTTATAAAGAAAAGAGGTTTGTTTGGCTCGCAGTTCTGCAGGCTGTACAAGAAGCGTGGCTCCAGCAGCTGCTTCTGGTGAGGCCTCAGGCTGCTTCCACTCATGGCTGAAGATGAAGGGGAGCCAAGGTATGCCAAGACCATGTGACAAAAGAGGAAGCAAGGGGGGCAGGGTAGAGGTGCCAGGCTTTATTTAACAACCAGCTCTCATGGTAACTCAGAGAGCAAGAACTCACTCATTACAGTGAGGACAACACCAACACAACCATTCACGAGAGATGCAGCCCCATGACCCAGACACCCCCAACCAGGCCCCACCTCCAACACTCGGGGTCACACTTCCACATGAGATTTAGAGGGGCCAATTAAACTATATCTATATCCAAAATATATCCATATCCAAACTATAACATGGGACCTTAGGGGCCACTCTTAGAAATTCTGCCTGCCATACCCCCAGACCTAGGGGTAGGCCCTGAGAGTCTTAAGCCAATGGATGCTTCTGATGTCCACCTGAAGCCAGTGGTGACTGGTGTAGGGATAGGCACGTAATCCAATCAGAGTCAATGAGATGGAAGAACATGTTTGCCCAGGATTGAGGGAAAGAACGTTTTCTCTTCCACAGGATTGGGCACTACCTGGATATAGGTCTGGAGTCACCACCATCTGAAGACCATGATGGGTGGGCTGGAAGCTAGCAGGGACAGCCACAGAGAGCTTGACAGGGAGCCTGCCCAAGGGAGCAAAGCCGAAAACTGGTTTGGTAATGTCATCACAGGGCTAACTCAGGCTACTCCAGGACCCTACTCTACTTGTTTACTTGTAATTCACTGGGGACAGGATGAGGGTGGAAAGGGTGTTGTACAATCCCCTCATGCTTAAGAAGCTTTGGTAGGTTTTTCCCATCATCTGCACATCTGCAACTGAAACATTCATATATATATTTGTTTTATTGTAAGTGTGGGAAGATCTTTATGAATTGGGCAAAATAGCCATTTCTTTATGAGAATAGTTCCTCAAACTCACTCTTGCAACAAAATAAACCACTATCCATCAAGACACAGGAAAAAGGAATGCAGGGATTTAGGAATGCTATACTTGCTTCTCTTCAACTTTAGCAGCAAAAGTAGGAATGTTCTCAAGATGCTCCTGACAATAATTATGTTATCCTAAGCAATAGGATGTTGGAGAGTATGGGGGCCTGATGCACGGGACTTCAAGTTCTCAAGGTGTTTCATCTTCTCAGTTCAGGCACAATGTTCTCGGTGAAACCATGCCAGGCACAGGAGCATCCTCTTCACCCGATTCTATACACAGGACCGACCAAAAACGGTGATTTCTGCTAGGTTCCCGGAGTCCACTACGCCCACTGTCAGCAGGGCCTGGATCATCCACTCCATTTCTGGAATTATGGCTCGATCCGGGCCAAAGATCTCATCTGCCAGCCATGCCTCCAGGTAGAACACCAAAGGGTCTCTCAGTTCCTGCACCGGAAACCACCTGAAACTTTCTTTTTTTTTTTTTTTTTTTTTGAGACAGAGTCTCGCTCTGTCGCCCAGGCTGGAGTGCAGTGGCCGGATCTCAGCTCACTGCAAGCTCTGCCTCCCGGGTTCACGCCATTCTCCTGCCTCAGCCTCCCGAGTATCTGGGACTACAGGTGCCCGCCACCTCGCCCGGCTAGTTTTTTGTATTTTTTAGTAGAGACGGGGTTTCACCGTGTTAGCCAGGATGGTCTCGATCTCCTGACCTTGTGATCCGCCCGCCTCGGCCTCCCAAAGTGCTGGGATTACAGGCTTGAGCCACCACGCCAGGCCAAAACATTCTTAACTGATACAAGAGGTGATACTAACCTGTGTGCAGCACATCTGGCTCTTGGTAGATGATGTCAAACTTGGTAGACAATGTCAAACAAGTACCAGATGAGTCTCTCATTTACAAAAATGCAGGTGTGAACCTGTGCTAGGTTACTGGTAATCCAACAGCAGGAAAATTTCTCCCAAATAACTCCTAGAGAGCATCAGGTCTCCAATAGCTTTGTGAGGCCTGACCCCCTAATTTTTCTAACCTCTTCAGGTGAATAGCCAGGCTGACTCAAAGGTTAACACGAGAAAAAGCAATGTGCTTGGCCTAACTCATTGTCACCTGCCCTTTCTGGAACTTTCTCATGTCTTTCAATTACCTGCCCATTCACTTTTCCAGGACTTTGTCAGGAAAAAAGTTCTTGTGGAACTATAGCCTGGTGCTACAGCTCTGCCAGTACCTATGGGCATTGACAGCTCTGCGGGAGAGGGGTGTCTTTAAACAACATAAAACAGCAGGGACTCTTGGGGTCCTGAAACCTCATCTCTAAATAACTAGATTCTCTATCTCTCCAAGATAGGAAGGACTTTGGTCATTGGAATTCACTTTCATTGAGCAGCTAGTAGGTGTCAGAGACTACATGATAGTGATGACACAAACACACAAAATACTATATATACATAAGGCCGGGTGTAGTGGCTCTCACCTATAATCCTAGCACTTTGAGAGGCCAAGGCAGGAGGATCACTTGAGTTCAGGAGATCGAGACCAGCCTGGGCAACACAGCAAGACTCCCTCTTTACCACGAGTAAAAATTAAAAAATACTATATACACATGAACATTTTGAATCCTACAGCATCTGAGTGAGGAAGGGATATGTTTTCACTCCTTTTAAAGATGAGGAAATTGAGATTCAGATAGGTAACTTAACTTGCCCCAGGACCCAAAGCAGGTGGGGAAAAGAGGCAGGATTCACACAGGTGGCCACCTAACTTCAGGCAGTACACTCCTGTACCTGGCCCTGAGCTGGGCAAATGAAAAGTGGCTGGAGCAAGAACCTCAAATTGTGTTTTGTTTTGTGGGGTGGCAGGGGGGCGGGGGGAGTCTCACTCTGTCGTCCTGGCTGGAGTGCAGTGACATAATCTTGACTCACTGCAACCTCCATCTCCTGGGTTCCAGAGATTCTCCTGCCTCAACCTCCTGAGTAGCTGGGATTACAGACATGTGCCACCACACCCAGCTAATTTTTGTATTTTTAGTAGAGACAGGGTTTTACCATGTTGGCCAGGCTAGTCTCGAACCCCTGACCTCAGGTGATCCCCCTGCCTCAGCCTCCCAAGGTGGTGGGATCACAGGTGTGAGCCACCATGCCTGGCCAATTGTGTGGTTTTAATCCTTCCAATAATCCTGAAAAACTAGGTATCATTAACACTGGCCCCATTTTACAGATAAGGAAACTGCTTACAGAGTAGCTTTTTCAATGTCACAATATGCGTACAGAGTTAGAGTTTGAGCCTAGGGCTGGTAGATGCGAGGAGAGGGGCTCAGAGCAGAACTGGGCAGAAACTTGGAGTCAGAGATCTGATAATACTCTGGTATCATTCACGCATCCATTTATCAATTCACTCATTTGTGCATCCAGTTATTTATTGAGCATCCCTTGTGTGTTACACTGTGAGAAAGGCTCATACCACTGATCTTTGCCCTCAAGAGATTCATAATCTATCAAGAGAGATGATTTTTTTTGTGTGCGTGCCCAAAAAGAACATTCTATCTTGGGGTGTGGCAGGAGCCAAATCCAGAAAGAGAGTAATGGCAGAGTTCATTGCAGGGAACTAAACTGACCCCACTTTGGGTATTTCAACAGAAAGCAATTTAATACAGGGAATTGAATGTTAACCACATCATTGAAAGAGCTGTGGAGAAGACACTTAGACTGGCCCTCCAGAAATGACCCCCAGGACTGACCCTCCAGGGGAGCCACTCCCTCAGCCACAGTCAGAAAACTGGAAATCAGAAGTTGCCAATGGGACTAAGGAGTTCAAGAACATAGCCAGAGCCATAATCTAAGGATCAAAAAGCTGCTGGTACCCAGTTCAGAAAACTGGAGTGCAGAGCCTGGCTGCTGCCACCGCATCTCACCACCTACAAAGCTGGACATTGGACTACTACCACAGAAAATTCCACATCTCTACAACCTTGCTTGCATTCAGAAGGCTAGCCAAAGGTACAGAAATATGACCTCCACCTCACTTCCATCTCCCAAATCTCTATCAGTCACAGCACAAACCTCTACTTGGTAGAAACTATTCTGCATCCTGAACCCTAGTTGCGAGGGAGTCTGGGGAAAGTGGTATTTTAGCTTCTGCTCTTCAGGAAAGCACACAGATGGAGGTTGTAGCCAAGCACTGACAGTCGATAGTGAGCTAGTGAACTGCCCCCACCCCTCAAAAGAAGAAAAACCCTGATGTGTAGCAGTTGCCAATTTCAGTGGTGTAAATACTCTCATGGTGGCTAATTTTAAGCTACCAATGTGATGTCACTGAACTGAGAGTTGGAAAGAGCTGTGCAAAATTGGCTTTCATAATTTGGTACAAACCAGCTCTAGCACACCACCGCTAACAGATCATATCCAGTTTATGTCCGAGGCAATGGGGACAGGAGCTGGAAGTGAGAGAAGGACTTAGGATGCCTTGTTTGTTCCAATTTAAGTAAAGCAGAATTTCCCACTCCTGTTTCACATTGCCCCGTTGACAGCTGCCTTACCACTTTACTCTGTGGGTTATGCTGGCTTCTTTCTCAGTGCTAAGAAACAGATCTGTGTGAGACCTGGCGCAGTGGCTCACGCCTGTAATCCCAGTACTTTGAGAGGCCCAGGCAGGTGGATCACAAGGTCGGGAGATTGAGACCATCCTGACTAACACAGTGAAATCCTGTCTTTACTAAAAATATAAAAAATTAGCCTGGGCCTGGTGGCACGCGCCTGTAGTCCCAGCTTCGCAGGAGGCTGAGCCAGGAGAATCACTTGAACCCGGGAGGTGGAGGCTGCAGTGAACCAAGATTGCACCACTTCACTCCAGCCTGGGTGACAGCACGAAACTCCGTCTCCAAAAAAAAAAAAAAAGAGAGAGAGAGAAACTGATCGGTGTGGGTTGCAGCCCTGACTATGGAAGGAACACAGCCAGTGAAATTAGAGCTTCCCCACAGATGGGAAACCGACTCCAACGCTGCACTCCCGAGGTGCTGGCAGATTAAGTTTCATCATTCTCCATTTTCCCCCAAATGTTTGCAAGATGGCAACACCAGGGAAATGGAGGACACCAAGTGACAAGAGCCAATAGGAGGCCACTTGCTGATCAGTGTGAAGGAGAGAATCTTTCGAGTCCCTCCTTTTTTTGCAGGGGAGGGGAGCTTTTGTTTATATTTAGTTAGGGAAAAATCCTCAAGCTCAACCACTGTGAATTATTGAACCAAACATAAACTTCAAAAGGAGCCAGCCCCCTTCAAAAAAGAGCGTGAAAGACACTGGAAAAGAGAAAAAAATTGATAACAAAAAAAACAAGGATCTCAATTTAAATTGGTTCTGTGCATACAGGGAAAGAAGGCGGTGGTTTTATTTTTTAACTAAAAAAACAAACACTTGATGGCTGGATCAAGAATTAACTCAGGACCAGATGGGACATGGCTGGGGCCTCCCAGCGGAGCTCGAGCTAAGAGATATGGCCTGGCCTCCTTAGGAAGTTCTAATTGGCTTAGGCCAACAGTAGTGTGGGAACATGAAGGGGTGGGGGACTGGGGTGCCATATATAAAAAGTTACAGGACAGTTCATCTACCTCAAGTGTCTTACAAGAGCGCACCTCTTGAATTTTAACGACTGGAGTTACGACTGGGCAATTAACCCCATGCACAGTCGCCCTCCACCCAAGACAGCCAGAGACAAAAGGCAGAGATGCTAACAGGCTCTCTGAGGTCAATAGAGTCAGGCTTTCACCCTCCTCCTGGGCAGAAGGAAACGGCTTTTCTTTTCATACCAGGGTCTCCAAAAAAGAAAGCACACACTCAAAAGAACTGCTGTATAACTTATTGTTTTATAAAAACCCATTTTCTTTCTTTCAAATGTACTGTAATTTTAAACGTTTAGAGGACAAGTGGTAAAAATCCCTTTAAAAATCCAAAAGACCTGAAGCAGGCTTTAAGCTGCTAGGAGCGTTGGCTATTTACCCAATAATAATTAGCCATTCAAGGCAAAAATCACTTTTCTACCCAGGCCAGGAAACAGTGGGAGAATGAGTTACTGAATGAAGTTTAGAGCATAGTTTCTGAGGAACTGCTGTCTCGAGTTTATGCAACATCTTGGAAATGACTAGCATTTCACTATTTGGCCTCCACTCCAACCCAGCCCAATTCCTTTCTGACTAAGGCAGAAAAAAATACAGTGGGGACAGCCTGCACCTGAGAAAGCCCCTAGGCGCTGGGGGCAGCTATTGCTCTTTGTAAAAAACAAAAGGGTGACAAAGGTGTGAGTGGATCACTAGGATGGAATTGAGGATGCCCTAATTTCAAATAAAGTGGCTTCCAATGTCCAAACTGCCAGGAAAGCAGTTGCAGAGACAGAAGGGATAGGAGTATGTATAATCCCAAAGCTAGAGAGAAAGAAAGAGCGAGAGAGAGAACAGATTTATTAAGTTAAGTTGTGACCTTAAAGCTCTCAAGTCATGTGGCACAAGGTATGGGCTCTCTAGTCCCTTTTCAAAGGCTTACTTGAGCTTGTCTCTCTTAGTTATATACAACCATAGACTGCTATGTGGGGTTTAGTTAAATAATTTATGTGATTGTTTTAATAGAAAGTTCACTCTTTATAGGAAAATCAATAATGGCTACATCGTGTCCTACTTTTGTGCAGGCGTGAGTTGAATCTATTCCCTTGG
This sequence comes from Piliocolobus tephrosceles, assembly GCF_002776525.5. Taxonomy (NCBI): domain Eukaryota; kingdom Metazoa; phylum Chordata; class Mammalia; order Primates; family Cercopithecidae; genus Piliocolobus; species Piliocolobus tephrosceles. Next base: position 8,948 of record NW_022294144.1, on the reverse strand, counting down.
ATCCCCGCTGCCCATGATGGGTGTTCAGCTAGGAGGGTTGGCACTCCAAGCTGGAGGACAAATACTGAGGAGAAATAAGCATAGAAGAGAGACTTGCTCCCAGCCAGGAGTAAGTCTTGCAAAACTAAACCTTTTGAGCATTAGCCATAAGACCATGCAGGACCAGCTCTGTGGGCAGGCCAACAGTGCAGTCACACAGCACTCCCATGCTCAGAAAGGCCTGGTACTTGGGGTTTAATGTCCTGTGGTGAATCATTCTCTCTTTTGTAAGTGAAGTCCGATGGGGCAATGGAACATTATCTGGAAGCTTGGAGCCTCGGCTCATACAGGATCCCTCCTCTCGCACTTCACAGCCTCCTTAGGATAGGTTTTCGGCAGCCTGCTCCCCGCCCCCTGGTGCCCTGACCCTGCCCAGCCTCTCCCTCCCCGTGTACCCACCCAGCAACCACTGGGGCTCTCTCCCCCTGGGGGAGGGTCAGGGTGGCTGCACCAGAATTGGCATCCAGCAGGCCACTTGGCCTGGAGCAAGCCCTTCACCCGCTCCTATCCTAGCCATGAGGTTGCCATCTCTTAAGGGTTAACCCATCCCCTATGGGTGGAGGCAGCATTCCTCTGAGAAGGGGAAATTGACTTTCCTGCCCCAACATCAAGGCCTGCAGGTCTGGCTGGAGAAAGGAGGGACCCGGCAGGCAGCAGGGTAAGTGCAGAGCCATAAGGCAGGACCCCCAAGCACTTTTGAGGGTCCTCACTTGCACCAGGAGTATCCCATACCCAAAGGAATATGACATTAGGTAGTAAGTACTGGTTGAGAGAGAGACCGCAGAAGAAAGGAAAATGTTTTATATTTTAGTACCTTTAATGGCACATTTTCCCCCCTGCATTTTGAGCAGGGATCCCTGAACTTTCATTTTGTACTGGGTCCCCCAAATTATATAGCTAGCCCCGTCACCATATTTTACTCATATTTTGCTCCTGAGGACTAACCTGAACTCACCATTTGCATCATTTACACATCTCTCATTTGTATTAGTCCTCCTGGCCTGGGGAGTAAGTGTTGCCCAGCATAAGCCCTGACTTAGGCTGAGCAACCCAAGCAGGTTACCTGCCCTGTGGTGAGCTGGTGAACAACTGACAAAACGTTCTCCAGGGTCTAATAGCTCTGACTGGTAGCATTTGCCTGTTTCTGTGGTGTAAAGATTCCCGCCATAGCTGACTTCAAGCCACTAATATGACATTGCCGAGATGCACACCTTCTGCTCTGGTGTGCAGGTAGGAGCTGGTTCCAACACAAAACATGGGCTCCAAATCTTCGAGGCATTAAACCAGGACCATAGGAACAGAGGGGGAACCTCAGAGGTTAGGAGACTTTGGCAGAAAGATAATAGAGCAAAAACGTCTTCTCCTAGATGGAAGGCTAGGTGAATGCCACCTGCTTAATTAAAAGTGCATACAGGGAGAGGAAGGCCAGGTTGGTCAGCCCTAGGTGGTCACCTTCAAGGACTTGCTGTTGGGTAGGGCAGTCTAAGAAGGGGGCAGAGAAACGGGAGCCAGTCTGTCTCCCTCTCCAGGAACTGCCAGCCACTTGGGCTTGGTCTAATCCTGTCCTAAAGCATCTCAGCAGCCCATGCCTGGCCTCTGAACCCTCTTAGGAGGGTCTTTCCTGTGTTCATTTTTCTTCTGATTTACCCTCATCTACTTCTGCATTGAAGCCTCTTTCTCTGACCAAAATAGAAGCCATGATTGGCAAACAAAATCTAGTTAATAATAATAATTTTTTTTTAAAAAACCCAACCACCTTGGTGTTTAGTTGGGTGAAGTGGCATGCACCTGTAATACCAGCTACTTGGGAGGTTAAGGCAGGAGAATCTCTTGAGCCCAGGAGTTTGAGGCCAGCCTGGGCAATATAGTGAGACACCCATCTCAAAAAAAGTTCTGCAGTGTTGGGATTCCTGCTGCCTTGGAAGGCAAGTTTGGGGGAACTCTTGTTCATTGAGCAACTGTTTCACATACTGCTCTATCTAAGGCCTCATTCTTTACAGAATAAATCTTTTTTTTTTTTTTTTTTTTTTTTTTTTTACAGAGTCTCTCTCTGCCACCCAGGCTGGAGTATAGTGGCATGACTTTGGCTCATGCAGCCTCCGCCTCCCAGGTTCAAAAGATTCTTATGCCTCAGCCTCCCAAGTAGCTGAGATTACAGGCAAGCATCACCTAACCCAGCTAATTTTTATGTTTTTAGAAGCGATGGGGTTTCACCACTTTGGCCAGGCTGGTCTCAAACTCCTGACCTCAAGTGATCTGCCCGCCTTGGCCTCCCAAACTGCTGGGATTACAGGTGTAAGCCACTGGGCCCAGCCCTGGATAAATCTTTTTAAATGTAATTGAAACTAAAATTAAACGTGTACAGATGTTCTAACACAGGAATTCCTCTCCCAGGAATACCCAAGAGAAATGAGTTCATATGGCCACACGGAGTCATGTACATAAACATTTGCAGCAACTTTATTCATAAGAGAGAGGAAAAAAAAAAGGAAACAACACAAATTTCCATCAAAGGTAGAATGGATAAGTAAATTGTTGTGTATTCATACAATGGAATACCACCTAGCAATAAGAAAAAAAAAAAAAGAACTACTGATACACGCAACAATGTAGATGGACTTCACAGATACACTGACTGAAAAAAAGGCCAGGCACATATGAGTATGTATGTTCTGATTGAATTTACATGAAGTTCTAGAGGAGACAGAACCAACCAATGACGATAGAACTCAGGATCGTGGTTAAGGAGGCAGAGGGTAGTATTGACTGAGAAGGGGCAAGAGGGAACCTTCTAGATGGCTGGAAATGTTCTATGTTTTGATCTGGGGCTGATTGCATGAATCTAGAAGTATGTAAAATTTTATTGAGTTGTACACTTAAGACTAGTGCACTTTATGATATATAAGTTACACTTCAATTTTTAAGAAATGTTTTAATATAATTGAAAACATCATTTTAGGCCATCTGGTCTCAGACAATCGTTTTTGATACCTGTGAACTGAGGTTTGAAAACGTTTGACAGTTAGCAAAGATTTTTTTTCTTCTTTTTGAATTGGACAAATAAATGGTTCTTGCCAACCAGTACCCCAAGAAATTGGCATGTGACCACTACCACTGGTATGGACTGAACTTGTACCTTTTACCCTTGGCCAAGCCCTGGAACAAACCTTGTATGTGCATTCTCATCCTCACAACTCTGAAATGTAAGGACTATTATTATCCCTATTTTTTGAACAAGGAAGCAGAATTTGGAGAGATTGAGTAACAACTGAGAAGGGAACTCAGCCCTGGTGTTACCCAGGCTGAGCTCTAACCATCCATCATACTGAGGCTACAGCAGAAGATGTCCTGCACGTTTTAAGGAAACCAGTCCTTATGAAGGGGTTGTGGGGGCGGAACGTGTGATACCTTTTCTCAGTCATCATAAGTTGTCACAGCCAACACTCCTATGACAAAAGACAGGTTAGCAAGAGAAAAGCATAACAAATCTACTTAATTAAAGTTTGTTTGTTTATTTGTTTGTTAGAGATGGAGTCTCGCTCTGTCATCCAGGCTGGAATGCAGTGGCGTGATCTCGACTCACTGCAACCTCCACCTTCCAGGTACAAGCAATTCTCCTGCCTCAGCCTCCCAAGTAGCTGGAATTACAGATTTGCACGCTTGGCTAATTTTTGTATTTTTAGCAAAGATGGGTTTTCACCATGTTAGCCAAGCTGGTCTCAAACTCCTGACCTCAGATGATCCTCCCGCCTCAGCCACCCAAAGTGCTGGGATTACAGGCATGAGACACCCCACCCAGCCAAAACTGTCTATTTTTATGCTTACATTCCATGAAGAATGGGCAGCCTTGTAGAAATGTGACTGGACAAAAGGGTATGATCTCATGGTAATAGACTGAGGAGGAATCCCAGCAGCCCTGCCCAGATTCTTGGCCCATCTGTATAGCATTCCTTCCTTTCAGGTATGAGGCAGGACCCCTCTGAAATGAGGGTCTTCAAGAGAGAAGGGAAAAGAGAGAGAGTGACCTTTCTAGATTGTATGGCTTGCTTTGGGAGAGAAGGGTTCTAGTTTCCATGACTCACCTTTGGGAAGAGGAATTTTGGTTTCTATGACTTCCTTTGGTGGTGGGGGCCGGGGGTGGGAAGTCAGAGACAGGAGAGTAGGAGAAGTTCAGTGAAACTTTGCTTCTGAGGCCCTCCAATCTCCTTCGGTTTAAAGCACTCAGCATGCCAAAGTGCCATACTTTGGGGTATTGCATTCCGAGCCCAATAGGGTTGTAATTGTTTTTGCACTGTGGCCCCTTTGGAGCCTTCTCAGAATCATACTTTAAGTACATACAATAAAATACCATGGAATTGCAAAGCAAACCAATTACATTGAAATAAGCATGAAAATATTTGGTGATGTAGTCATATACGTGCTTATTTAATGTATTAAATAACTAGGTAAAATAACTGCTGTAATTTCAAAACAATGATGAGTGTAATTGGTATTTGAGATACCTACAGTAACTGTAACATAATATGGAAATATCTGTGATTTCTGTTGGCGACAAAGTCACAGCTCCTGCCAATATCACTGTGGTTTGTTTCCTACGTCTATTAAAGGATTTCAGTGAGAGGTTTAGTGAAAATGAAAATGTAATTTTCCTTCCCATCCAAGTTCACGGACCTCCTGCCGTCTATCAGTTTAGTAATCCTGCCTTCCAGGAAGCAGCCAAAGGTCATGGAAGGAGAAGGGGCAGCTGGGCTGAGTTCGGCTGCGTTTTGGGGCTGGCTCTAGCAGGAGCTCACTGGGTGGCCTTCCAGAGCTCACTTCCTCTCTCTGGCTCTGATCTCTTCCTCTGTAAAAGGAGGTCCGACTTAAGCACTCTTCACAGTACCCAGTTGTGCACTTGTCCCCAGAAGTTTCTCCACTGGCTCCAGGGCTGTCTTCAGCCAATCAACAAATGTTTCATGTGGCTCACCCTGTGCGGGAAACCTGGAAACCCCTGACGGGAATCCCCGTGCTTCCCAAATGCAGAGGGGCCTCCCCTCCTGAATGTGAAGGCCAGCAAAAACCCCAAGAGAAACTACTAGGAGTATCTTCCTCTCCCTCAACTCCCTGCATTCTGGAGCCAGGGCATTTGCACTTTGAAATTCTTTCTCATTGATTCTGTACCCAATGGAACCCGGGTTAAGGAAGAGGAGGGAGTATATAATCCAGGTTGAGTCAAGGCAGTAAACACTGGAGAAGATAAATAACAATGCGAGGGGCAGAGAATGGGCCCTAGAAGGAGTGATTAATTACCAAACACCCGGTTCCAAAAACAAGCGGGCTGCAGCAAGAGGGAGAGATCTGAGGAGTCAGACCCCATGTCCAGAAGGCTTTTTGCAAACGAAAGGGCTAGTGATGAGCCCTGAAAGCTGGCAAGGCATGAACTGGCCAAGGGGAGGGTGCCAGATGGCAAAGGTCAGTAAGTCAGGTTCCAGGGCACGTCTCTCAACCAGCACCACCGCAGGCCTCAGACCTGGCTGCACAACAGAATCACCAAGTTGTTGTTGTTGTTATTTTGTTGTTGTTGTTGTTGTTGTTGCTGTTTTCAAACGGAGTTTTGCTCTGTTGCCCAGGCTGGAGTGCAATGGCGTGATCTGGGCTCACTGCAACCTCCACCTCCCAGGTTCAAGCGAATCTCTCACCTCAGCCTCCTGAGTAGCTGGGATTACAGGCGCCCGCCACCGCACCTGGCTAATTTTTGTATTTTTAGTAGAGACGGGTTTCACCATATTGGCCAGGCTGGTCTCGAACTCCTGACCTCAAGTCATCCACCTGCCTCAGCCTCCCAAAGTGCTGGGATTACAGTCGTGAGCCACTGTGCCCGGCCTGTTGTTGTGGTTTTTGAAGCTAGCAATGCCTGGGTTCCATCCTCAGAGATTTGGATTCAATTTAAGTGAGTGGGAGCCCAGGTATGAAGGATTTTTTAAAAGCTCCCAGAGGATTCTAAAGCTGAGCTAGGACTACAGACCACTGCAGGTGGTAAAGTCCCCAAAGCAGCCAGCCGGGAAAACAACGTTTTTCTTCCATCCTGCAGGCCGTGGGCAGGGCACTCCCTGGGCAAGGTGGCTCTCAAAGGCAGAAACCTGCAGGGGAGCCCTGGGGTCAAAAGCGGGAGGGCTATGGGAGATGAGAAGCTGGATCTGTGGACTCTCTGAAGTAAGACTGCCCTTCCCCGCCCTCGCTGGCGTTGGCCAGTGTAGACACCTGCCGCTGCGTCTTTTTCCCTTTCACTCAACAAAAACATATATAAAACATCTGCGAGGGCCAGAGCATCTGGTCCCAGGGCTGTGGCAGATATAAAAGGATCTGCATAGTCTAGCCTCACCTGCCAGTATGCAGGAGCAAAATGCCACAAAGGCATTATTCCACCTCTCAGTTGCGCCGCTGGTCAAAGGTTCCCACACCTGAAATCCCAGAGAGGCCCCCCAGGTGCCCAACCTTGAGCCCTCCAACCATGCACTGGTGATTGGGGGAGGCCTCCTGAGACCTCTGTTTATGGGGTACCCAGAGCCTTCAGGGTGGCAAGGCCTTGGTCAGAGACAGCGTGAGTTTCAGGACCGGGGTGTGTTGGGAGAATCATTGCTTTTCCTGCTTTGTCTCTACTTTATTATCAAGGTACGATTCCAGCATTCGCCCCAAGCCCCACACATTCATGTTTTCAACAAATATTGAGGTCCCACTGAGAGATGGGCACTGAACTAAAAGCATGGCGAGAAAGAAAATGACTTTTGGCAGGGCACAGTGGCTCACGCCTGTAATCCCAGCACTTTGGGAGGCTAAGGCAGCCGGATCACTTGAGGTCAGGAGTTCTAGACCAGCCTAGCCAACATAGTGAAACCCCATCTGGACTAAAAATACAAAAATTAGCCGGGTGTGGTGTCATGCACCTGTAGTCCCAGCTACTCAGGAGGCTGAGGCAGGAGAATCGTTTTAACTGGGGAGATGAGAGGTTACAGTGAGCCCAGATCGCGCCACTGCACTCCAGCCTGCGTGACAGCACGAGTCTAAAAAAAAAAGAAGAAGAAGAAGAAGAAAGAAACAAACAAAACAGATTTAAAAATCCCTGCCTTCGTGGCAGCTGCCATTCTGGTGGGAGAAGAAAAGCCAGAAGCAAGACAACCAAGTAAACTATATAGCATGTCAGATGGTACTGAGTGCCAAGGTATATAAGTAAACAGGAGGGGAGGATAGGGAGTATATGGTTGGGGAAAGGCAGAGCCAAGGAAATCCTCCCCAGAAGCTGACATCTGCACAAAGACCTGAAGGGAAGGACTGAAGGCATTACCTGGGGGGAGGAGCTTTCTAGGCAGAGGGAGGAGCATTCCAGGCAGGGGAGGAACAAGTGCAAAGGCCCTGAGGCAGAAGTAGGTAGAGGCAGGCTTGCCGTGTTCCAGGCAGTGTGACTGGAGGGGAGGGAGCAAGGAGGAGGGAATAGAGATTGAGGTCAGACAGGCGATGGGAACTAGGTCATGTAGGCCTTACAGGACACTGTGTTTCAGTCAGTGCTGCTTTTACTCTGAATAAGCTGGGAAATTGCAAGGGTTTTGAGCTGAGGAATGATATGACACGACAGGGGCACACTGGCTTCTTCACTGAAACTCAACTTCAGGGGGCAGGAGTGAAGCAGAGAGGCCAGAGAGATGTCATCAGCAGAGAGAGCCAGGCTCACCCAGACTGGTGGCAGGTAACCATGAAAACAGTCTGGGAGTGGGATTTTTGGTTTTGCCTTGTTTTGTTTTGTACAAAAATAGCGACAGGGTCTCACTATGTTGCCGAGGCTGGTCTGAAACTCCTGGGCTCAAGGGATCCTCTTGTCTCAGCCTCCCAAAGTGCTGGGATTACAGGCGTGAGCCAACAACCCCAGCCTAGGAGTGTTTTGATGGTAAGACCAACAGGCATTACTAACAACCAGATGTCGATTATAAAAGAGGGGAGAGGCCAGGAGCATTGGTTCATGCCTCTAATCCCAGCATTTTGGGAGGCCGAGGTGGGCAGATCACTTGATCTCAGGAGTTCAACAGCAGCCTGGGCAACATGGTAAAACCCCAGGATATGGTTTGGCTGTGTCCCCACCTAAATCTCATCTTGAGCTGTAGTTCCTATAATCCCCATATGTTGTGGGAGGGACCAGGTAGAGATCACTGAATCATGGGGGCAGTTACCTCCATGCTGTTCTCCTGATAGAGAGTTAGTTCTCACAAGATCTGATGGTTTTGTAAAGGGTTTCCCCCTTCGCTGGGCACTCATTCTCTCCCCTGCCACTCTGTGAAGAGGTGCCTTCTGCCATGATTGTAAGTTTCCTGAGGCCTCCCCAGCCACGCGGAACTGTGAGTCAATTAAACCTCTTTCCTTTATCAATTACCCAGTCTTGCGTATTTCTTCAGAGCAGTGTGAGAACAGACTAATACACCCTGTCTCTACCAAAAAATACAAAAATTAGCTGGGCGTGGTGGTGCACACCTGTAGTCCCAGCTACTTGAGGGGCCGAGGAGGGAGGATCACTTGAGCCCAGAAGGTCGAGGCTGCAGTGACCTATGAACGTGCCACTGCACTCCAGCCTGGGTGACAGAGCAAGACCTTGTCTCAAAATGGAAAGAAAAGAAAAGAAAAGAAAAGAAAAGAAAAGAAAAGAAAAGAAAAGAAAAGAGAGAGAAAGAAAGAAAGAAAGAAAGAAAGAAAGAAAGAAAGAAAGAAAGAAAGAAAGAAAGAAAGAAAGAAAGAAAGAAAGAAAGAAAGAAAGAAAGCCGGGCACAGTGGCTCAAGCCTGTAATCCCAGCACTTTGGGAGGCCAAGACGGGCGGATCACGAGGTCAGGAGATCGAGACCATCCTGGCTAACACGGTGAAACCCCGTCTCTACTAAAAATACAAAAA
>NW_022294142.1:0-7171 GCF_002776525.5 Piliocolobus tephrosceles | reverse complement strand
ATAGTATATATATACATACTATATATTGTGTGTGTGTGTGTGTATATGCCTGACATTGTGGTACATGCCTATAGTCCCAGCTACTCGGGAGGCTGAGGTGGGAGGATTCCTTGAGCCCAAGAGGTTGAGGCTGAAGTGAGCCGAGATTATACCACTGTACTCCAGCCTGGGTGACAATGTGAGATCCTGTTTCAAAAGAAGAAAAACAGCAACAATGTGTGACAGGGTTTATAACACATGTAGAAGTAAAATGTATGACAATAAGGGCACAAAGACCAGAAGGGAGAAATGGAAGCATCCTCATACTGGTAAATACAGGTCTCATACTGTAAATCTAACAGCATAAATCATTTGAAGGTAGACTGTGATATATTAAAACTATTTAACATAAACCCTAAAGCAATCACTATACCAACACAACAAAGAGTTACAGCCAATAAATTAACAAGAATTAAAAAATGGAATGATTGGGGCTGGGCATGGTGGCTGATGCCTGTAATCCCAGCACTTTGGGAAGCTGAGGCTGGTGGATCACCTGAGGTCAGGAGTTCGAGACCAGCCTAGCCAACATGGCAAAACCCCATTGCTACTAAAAATACAAAAATTAGCAGGGCGTAGTGTTGGGTGCCTGTAGTCCCAGTTACTTGGAAGGCTGAGGTGGGAGGATTGCTTGAACCTGGGAGGTGGAGGTTGCAGTGAGCTGAGATCATGCCACTACACTCCAGCTTGGGTGACAGAGTGAGACTCCATTTCTAAAAACACAAACAAAAAATATGGAATGATAAAAATAATAAGAAAGTCAGAAAAAGAGATGAAGGGCAGGCGGGCGCGGTGGCTCAAGCCTGTAATCCCAGCACTTTGGGAGGCTGAGACGGGCGGATCACGAGGTCAGGAGATCGAGACCATCCTGGCTAACACGGTGAAACCCCGTTTTTACTAAAAAATACAAAAAAACTAGCCGGGCGAGGTGGCGGGCACCTGTAGTCCCAGCTACTTGGGAGGCTGAGGTAGGAGAATAGCGTGAACCCCGGAGGCGGAGATTGCAGTGAGCTGAGATCCGGCCACTGCACTCCAGCCCGGGTGACAGAGCGAGACTCTGTCTCAAAAAAAAAAAAAAAAAAAAAAAAAAGAAAAGAGATGAAGGGCAGCAGAATCAGATGGAACAAATATAAAACAAATTGCAAGATGGTATATATAAATCTAATCATGTCAATACTCCTTTTAAATGTGAATAGTCTAAACATATCTATTAAAATACAAACATTAATTGGATAAAAAAGTAAGAATCCACTATATGCTGTCTATTAGGAACTCATTGTAAGTGTAAAGATCTAGTCTGGCACAGTGATGTGCACCTGTGATTCCAGCTACTTGGGAGGCTGAGGAGGGAGGATTACTTGAGCCCAGGAACTCAAGACCAGCTTGGGCAACACAGCAAGATCCCATTTCAAAAAATGTCTATTATATGAAAAGTAACAGGATAGCAAAAGATATACTATGCAAACATGAATTATGCCGGATTTTCTACATTAATTTCAGGAAAAAAGTAGAGTTCAGAGCAAGGGATATTATTAGGAACAGAGATGTTACATAATAATAAAAGGGTGAGTTTGGTTCCTTCAAACTATGAGGCAAAACTGATAGATCTAAAAGAAGCAATAGAACAAAAATAAAAGGAGCAACAGATAAATCTACAGGTATAGTTGGAGACTTCAACACTCCTCTCTCAGTAATTGATAGAACAAGTGGCAGAAAATCTGTAAGAACATAGATAACATGAAGTACATTATCAACCAACTTGACCTAATTGGTAACACTCCACCCAACAACAGCAGAAGAGATATTCTTTCCAAGTGCACTTGAATCATTCACCAACACAGACTATATTCTAAGTCATAAAACAAAACTTAACAAATTTAAAAGAATATAAGCCACACAAAATATGTTCTCAAACCAGAAGGAAACTAAATAAGAAGTTGATAACAAAATGATACCTTGAAAAATTCCCAAATATTTGGAAACTAAACAGCATAGGGTTTCGTTTTGTTTTGTTTTTGGTTTTGTTTATTTGTTTGTTTGTTTGTTTGTTTTTGAGACAAGATCTCATTCTGCTGCACAGGCTAGGGTGCAGTGGCACCGTCATAACTCACTGTAACCTTGAACTCCTGGGCTCAAGTGGTCCACCCACTTCAGCCTCCAGAGTAGCTGGGACTACAGGTGTGCGAAACCATGCCAGGCTAATTTTTAAACTTTTTGTAGAGATGGGGTTTCTCCATGTTACCCAGGCTGGCCTCGAACTTCTGGGCTCAAGTGATCCTCCTGCCTCGACCTCCCAAAGTACTGGGATTACAGGCAGGAACAACCGTGTCAGACTGGTTTCTGCATTTTTAAGGTCTGTAAAAACCCAAAACAAAAAGACATAAAGAATAATGTGCAACAGAGAAAACTGATCATCTACACAACCTAAAACATTTACTAGCTAGCCTTTTACAGAAAATATTTGTCAACTTTTGATTTAGAGGATTGCTTCTCTGACGGTTGTTTGTTTGTTTGTTTTTGAAATGGAGTCTCACTCTGAAGCCCAGGCTGGAGCGCATTGGCAGGATCTCGGCTCACTGTAACCTTTGCTTCCTGGGTTCAAGCGATTCTCATGCCTCAGCCTATGGAGTAGCTGGGATTATGGGCATGTGCCACCCCACCCGGCTAAGCTTTGTATTTTTTGTAGAGACATGGTTTTGCTATTTCGGCCAGGCTGCTCTCGAACTCCTGACCTCAAGTGATTCGCCCGCCTCGGCCTCCCAAAGTGCTGGGATTACAGGAGTGAGTCATGGCGCCAGCCTGATTCTCTGACAGTTTTAAATGTATGTTTACATAGTTATTGTTCTGATGAGGTTTCCTAAATTCTCTTGGGTCAGTTTGAACACTTAAATTTTTCTAAGAAACAGTCTATCTCCTTGACGCTTTCAAGCTTATTTGCACAGATTTGTACATAGCACTCTCATGTAGATTAAAAATAAAAACCAATTTTCCATTATTATTCTTGGCCTAAATTTCAATTCCATCTTTACCACTAACCAAATTTCTGAGCAATTTGGAGCAAATAATTTACCTCTTTAGAGTCTCATTTTCTTGTAAAATGGAAATAAGAATAAAACCTACCTCATAGAAATTTTGTGAAGATAAGGTACAATAATGTATGTGAAATTAGTTTGTAAAATAGTAGAGTTCATGCAGATGTTAGTTAATATTTTTAATCTGCTAGGAGACTTAAAAGCAGTCATTTCGTGTATGTGAACTTTTCCTTTTACTCTTGAGATGTTATCCTTGAGTAGGAAGATACGGGATCAAACCTAGTGTATGAGTGACTTAGATTATACAGATGGTTGTGAGGAGCAATAGCAGAGAATGTGCTTATGGATGCTAACAAGTGGGTACATGTGTGGTCAATAGGTCTCTTTGGACTGCTTTTATTTTCTCAGTGAATTAGGGGGCAAAGTTTTCATCTGAAATTCAGGATTGGAGAGGAGACATTGAAGTTTTGAGGAGAAAGAAGGTATGATATAATCTTTAGGTGAGTGGGCAAGTAAATGGACTTAAGAAATCTGTGTGATCACCAGGCAGCCTTAAAGGTCTATGAAGCTTTGTGGTCCCTTCAAGTGAGACCAGTCAGCTAAGTTGTATGTTTTGCTCTGATAACATTTAGCTGATGATGTAAACACCAAGTATATAGAGTGTTGGGTTTAACCAGGTCTGTACTCTTGCCAAATGAGAGCAATAAAAGCAAAAGAGGGGTAAGGGAGTTGAGAATGTTGCAAAGAAATGATTGTGGTGATTGCCAGTTGAGTTTAAACTGAATAAGGAGAGAAAAGTGGACATCAGGGGGATGAAAGACAGTAAAACTGTGGCAAATCAGTGGATTGTAGGTCTCAGTAGGATTAAAGTGTAGGAGTAAGATGGTCTTGTCTCTTTCCCTGAGCTTTTATCGCTTGCTTTTTCTTAGACCTCGTTTCACATACATTAAAGGTTTGTGCTTTTCTGAGAATCCACACACAGACAGACGTAGGAAATAATTTGGAGGGCTGGACTGAAGAATTAACTGTATTTTAAATTTGTGTAGGCCGGGAGCAGTGGCTCACACCTGTAATCCCAGCACTTTGGGAGGCCAAGACAGGAGATGCACTTGAAGGCCTGAGTTTGAGGCTGCAGTGAGCCTCAAAAAATAAATAAATAAATACACACAAAATACACACACACACACACACACATACACACATACACACACACACACATACATACATCTGCATCCAAGTAGTTCAGATATTAGAGAGCCATCTACTCATCCTAAGGGACTGTAGTGTGTTAGGAACTCAGTGGCCTCTGCTGCCCTTGGTCATGTCCACTCACAGGAGTTTCTGTTCCCAATCTTATTAGAGAGGAAACTTTAAAATGATTCCTCGTGGTTCATCTTTCCTTCCTTTTTCTTTCCTTTTCCTTTTCTTTTTTATATCTTTCTCTTTCTCTCTCTCTCTTTTTCTTTTCTTTCTTTCTTTTTTCTCTTTCTTTCTTTCTTGAGTTGCTCTGCTGCTCAGGCTGGAGGGCAGTGGACCCACTGCAGCCTCAACCTCCTGGGCTCAAGCAATCCTCCTGTCTCAGCCCCCCAAGTAGCTGGGACTACAGGCACCTGCCACCAGGCCCGGCTAAATTTTTTTGTAGATACGGGGTTTTGCCATGTTGCCCAGGTTGGTCTTGAACTCTTGGCTCAAGTGAGCTGCCTGCCTCAGTCTCCCAAAGTGCTGGGATTGCAGGCATGAGCCACCGCACCTGTGGAATTTGTATGCTTATTCACTACATCAAAAACACCTCGTGTGGTGTTTTTTATATTTAAGTTTACTTCAAACTTTAACATGGGAAGCATGGGAAGTATTGAGTTGCTGTTGCCTACTCCTAAGGGTATTCTTTCCTTTGCTATTCTTCCTCTTTCCTTGTTAGGCTCATCCTTCTCAAGAAAGTGATGGGGGAGGGGTGGAAAGTATGAGTGTGTAGTACAATAGACACATTGCTCTTTGCACTGTGTGTCATTTTAATGGCAACCTAATTGCGTAGGTTTTGTTTGCTTTTCAGAAGTGCACTTTTTAGATGAACTCATTCAGAACAAACATTGACCATACATTCATCCACAGTGGCCCTATGTTTACCTTTTTTTCAGTTACAAAAAGGGGAGGCATTGCTGCCAAGAAGCAAGGTAGTGAAGGACCAGAAAAAAAAAAAAGCAGAAGGAACAACAGAAAACAGTAGGGGAAGGAACATCTCCCATTGGCTAGCTACATACTAACATTCACCACTCAGTTTATCCAAGTTCCATCTCATGCCTCAGCTTCCCTCAGCCCCTTGGCCTGACTTTGTTGACAGAATAGTTTTATGTCACCTTCCAACTGCCTGACCCCAACACTCCTCATCTCAATTCTCTATTCATGGGCCTTGCTCTCTCCAATCCATCACTGGCAGTGTGGGTTGATTTTGTCTTACTCAAAAACAAAAACATTCTGTCCAGGCGTAGTGGTTCACACCTGTAATCCCAGCCCTTCAGGAGGCCGAGGCAGGAGGATAACTTGAGATCAGGAGTTCAAGACCAGCCTGGCCAACAAGGTGAAACCCCGTCTCTGCTAAAAATACAAAAATTAGCCGGGTGTGGTGGCATGCGCCTGTAATCTCAGCTACTCGGTAGGCTGCCGCATGATAATCACCTGAACCTGGGAGGCGGCAGTTGCAGTGAGCTGAGGTAACACCACTGCACTCCAGTCTGGGCAACAGAGAGAGCCTCTGTCTCAAAAAACATACATACACAAAAACAAAAACAAAACAAAACATATTCTAACAGACACAGAACACTTACCTTCATATTTTTACATAACTATGTGTTCTCAATTTTTACAATGAATGTAATTTTTTTGTGTAAAATTTTTATGTAAGAAAAAGTAAAAGTTCTTGTCCTACCATTCTTGTGTGGTATCTGTCTGTCTGTCTCTCACACAGGTCACTCAAGTTAATGGGAAAGAACAGGGTGCCAAATTCTGAAGTTATAAATAATAGAAAATAAAAGATCTTCTGTCTCCAGTGAGGGAATAGATGAGAGTCTGGAAGGGCAAAGTCGGGTGGGGATGGGCAGCAGACATGTGTTTCTTTTCTTTTTTCTTTAAATATTTATTTATTTATTTATTTATTTATTTATTTATTTATTGAGACAGAATCTTGCTCTGTTACCCAGGCTGGAGTGCAGTGGCTTGATCTTGGCTAATTGCAACCTCTGTCTCCTGAGTTTAAGCAATTCTCCTGCCTCAGCCTCCTGAGTAGCTGGGATTACAGGCACACACTACCATGTCTGGCTAATTTTTGTATTTTTAGTAGAGACAGGGTTTCCCCATGTTGGCCGGGTTGGTCTCGAAACCAACCCAGTTTCTCAGATGACCCACCCACCTCAGCTCCCAAAGTGCTGGGATTACAGGCATGAGCCACCGCCCCTGGCCAAACATGTGTTTCTATTGTAAATATTAATAGCTAACATTTAACTCAGTCCTCAAAACTCTATTAGGCAGCTATTGTTATCTCCATTTTACCGATGATGAAACTGAGGCATGGAGAGATTTAGTAACTTGTCCAAAATGACACGATTTACTAATGATGGAGTTGAGTTTCAAACCCAGATAGTCTGGTTCCAGAGTTTGTGTGCTTATTCACTACATCAAGCTGCCTCTTTGAAAATGTAAATATAAAAAGTAAAGATAAAATGAAAGTAAAATTGCTTCCTTGACACTCCTACTACCACCACTATTTTTCAGATGACTGTCGCCCTGTGTTTAGAGTAGGCATCAAACACCTTTCAAGCCCTGCCTTGTATTCTTTCCACCCATCACTCTGTAGGCAGGTTCAAGCCTACACTGTGCTTTATCTCTTTTTTTTTTTTTTTTTTTTTTTGAGACGGAGTCTCGCTCTGCTGCCCAGGCTGGAATGCAATGGCCAGATCTCAGCTCACTGCAAGCCCCGCCTCCTGGGTTTACGCCATTCTCCTGCCTCAGCCTCCCAAGTAGCTGGGACTACAGGCATGCACCACCACACCCGGCTAATTTTTGTATTTTTAGTAGAGATGGGGTTTCACCATGTTGGTCAGGCTGGT
>NW_022294141.1:0-2405 GCF_002776525.5 Piliocolobus tephrosceles | reverse complement strand
TATTACTTGCTTTTTTCTACCAACTCTTAACCTCTGCAGAAGTGCTTCTCAGTACCTCTGCAAACGCTGAAGCTGAGTTGCATTCTCTGGGTGTTTTTCCCCCCTTTTTCCTAGAGTTTAACAGGCTCTTTATATAATTCTCCATGCACTTGGAGGGTTAAACAGGCATACTGAGAGTCAGTGTAAGTGTTTACAGTCTTACCTTTACTGAGTTCTAAGGCCTGAATTAAAGCAATGAGCTCAGCTTAACGACAGTGTCCAGGGTGACCACCGCATATTCTGCACATCTCTCTCCTTGTGGGTGGATGAAGCTGTTCCCGTCCACATATGGCTCCTAGTCTACTGAGGCCAAGGCTGGTCCCGGAGGTCAGGTCTGCTAGAGTAAACTTGAGTCCAACACCTCTACACAGTTATGCTCGACAGGGCTCTAGCTGCCGGGAGCAAGGTGGTGGGTTCAGGGTGTTTCCAGTTTAGTAGATCAGTGGTTGAAAAGGGCTGATAGATGAAAGTCTGTTGCCCCCACGAATGTGGGCCTGGTCATTATAATAGACAGGTCCTCACGTCTCCCTGAGAGGTATTTGCATAGCTTGAGCAAGACCAGATCTGAGATGGCTCACTTGGCTATCTTGACTTCCTTCCTTGGCCTCTCCGATCCTCCCCTTCAAGGTGAGACCTGGGTCGTGTTAGCTCCTAAATCTCGTTTCTGAGGGGGCTGTTGGCCTCGGTAAAGCGGGGCAGTAGGCTGGGACATATGGAGAAAGAATTTCTATGATCTCTGGCGGCTCCTGCAAAACTGGCTTCTCTTGCTCTTTCTGGGACTCCGTTTTTTAACTGTGTGTCTGCTGGTGAAGCTGCTCTTACTTTTACTTTTGGCTTTTTTGCAATAAGCTGTTAAACAGGGCTAAATTTATGCTGGTTTTGTCTGTGTTATATTTAACCATGAGTCAATATAAAGGAACTTGATCTAGGTACACTGGCTGTCCTCCGACCCCTGTCACCACCTTAAATACATGGCCAATCGTTCCTTGTCTATAGTTCCTTCGGTGGGCCATCCAACACCAAAACAGGGCAGTTCTAATTCACACAGAGATCTTAACCTCTAAGGGGTTAACTTAACTCTATAATCTCCTGCAAAACCTTTCTTAAGTTTCTGTAACATGCATTTTAATAGAGTAAGTTTTGATGATTTGATGACTTTCCTTTTTTCTTTTTGAAATATTTTAACACAGTTCCTAAGCGAGTGGGCTTACTTTGTGTCCGACCTATTTTTCTCTTGAGCCCAAACAACATTCACACTACAAGAAGGAAAGGGTAAAAGATCATTCACTCATCTAATTCACACTAAATCAAAATCAAAGCTAAAACCAAGTGTTGTTAAAGGCACACCTGTTCGTCAAGCAATTTAAGCCAAGTCAAAATCAGAACCAAAACCGAAGTGCCAATAAAGGCACGCCTGTTTATCAAGCAATTCAAGTCAAGTCAAAATCAAAACTAAAACCAAAGTATCAAGCGATTAATTCAAGTCAAGTCAAAAACAAAAACCAAAGTATCAAGCAATTAATTCAAGTCAAAAACAAAAACCAAAGTGCCAGTACAGGCATGCCGTGGGTGATCAGGCCATGCTTCCACTCAAATGAAGTGGGCGAGTTCCAAAGACCAGTCTTACCAAGTTTCAGATGTCCCGACTTAAAGTGCCAGTTCCGTCTCGGTGTTCAGCCACTGCGTTGATCCTCCACAGGGGCCTGCTGTGCACTGCTCTGAAGAGGCAAATGCCTCCACCGGGGCAAATGCCTACCTGGGAGCGCTCTCAGGATCCGCATCGCTCAAGCTGGCCAGAGTCCCCCGCAGGGATGCTCTACAGGGCAGGCATAAGCTGCCTAAGGGGCTGCCTCGACTGTCCTTTAATCACCTTGCTTCCCGGTCAGGGAAGCAAGGAATGTAGCAGGATGAGCTGCAGACAAAACTCCTCAGACACTGGATTAAAGAAGGAAGAGGTTTTTTATTCGGCTAGGAACATCGGCAGACTCGAGTCTTTTTTTTTTTCTTTGAGACAGAGTCTCGCTCTGTCGCCCAGGCTGGAGTACAGTGGCGTGATCTCAGCTCACTGCAAGCTCTGCCTCCCGGGTTCACACCATCCTCCTGCCTCAGCCTCCCGTGTAGCTGGGACTACAGGCACCCGCCACCATGCCTGCCTAATTTTTTTTTTTGTATTTTTAGTAGAGACGGGGTTTCACCGTGTTAGCCAGGATGGTCTCGATCTCCTGACCTTGTGATCCACCCGCCTCAGCCTCCCAAAGTGCTGGGATTACAGGCGTGAACCACTGCATCCGGCAGACTTGCGTCTTAAGAGCTAAGCTCAGGCCAGGCGCGATGGCTCAAGCCTGTCATCCTAACACTTTGGGAGG
>NW_022294140.1:0-5264 GCF_002776525.5 Piliocolobus tephrosceles | reverse complement strand
TTTTTTTTTTTTTTTTTGAGATGGACTCTCACTCTGTCACCCAGGCTGGAGTGCAGTGGCACAATCTCGGCTCACTGTAAGCTCCGCCTCCCGGGTTTGTGCCATTCTCTTGCCTCAGCCTCCCAAGTAGCTGGGACTACAGGCGCCCGCCACCACGCCCAGCTCATTTTTTGTATTTTTAGTAGAGACGGGGTTTCACCATGGTCTCGATCTCCTGACCTCGTGATCTGCCCGCCTCAACCTCCCAAAGTGCTGGGATTACAGGCATGAGCCACCGTGCCTGGCTAGATATATATTCTTAAACATTTATAGATGTAATGATATGATGAACTCTAAGACATGCTTCAAAATAATACAGTTGGGGTTGGTAGTATAGAGGAAACAAGAATGGCCATGAACCCTGTAGCTCAGGGAAACATGAGTGTTTATTGAACAATTTGCCTCTACCTTTGTAATTGATCGAAATTTTCCATTATAAAGGTTTTAAAAAATTCTAATGTCCTTAAATAATGCTTTGTTATGTAGCTTAGTATTTTCTGTGGTTACAGAATGCTCTTCACACTAAAATCCTCCCGCCTGGGTTCTTTTCAGATAAGCCATGGCCTTCATTTCCATCTTTTATAGAAATATAAAACAAGGTAAGTACCCTCAAAACTAAGTGACAATTTAGTTGTGGATAAAATAATAAATGCTTTAGCACTAAAATTTAATTTATTCTACACTTGCAAACTAACTTTAAACCTGAAAAAGCATACTTTTATTAACTCATTAAAAATTATAAATGCTTTTACTTATACCACCTAAGGTAAGTTTTCATTTTAAAAATAAATTCCACAGTCACAGATACAAACACAAATAGCTCTATTACTACAGTTTGTACATGCTGAGGAAACTAAGCATTATTAGGGGTATCAAATTTCAAACTTGAATAAGCATCTTTTGTGGCTTTTCCACTAATTCTTTGATATACTCTGGAGATTAGCAGTGACAGAACAACATTTATTCTCTACTTCTTTCTCACTTTAAGACTATAGATAACACAGCCAGTGGTTCACGAATATGCTTACAGATCTAAATATGTGAGCCAAAAGAATGTTCTTACCTGTTGCCTATACAGTGAGAGATTGCCTTCAATGGGCTCATTTCTCATCATTTTCTTTTCAATCAGCTGGTTAATTTCTGTGTTTATTTCATTTATCTAAAACAGCATGAGAGCAAAAAAAAAAAGTTAAATCTTTCCCTGTAAGTACACAAACTAAGTGACATCTGGCCAAACTAGCCTTGAATTTATGGTTTTGTTTTGTTTTTTTTTTAAAGAGACAAGGTCTCAGTTTCACCTAGACTAATTTTTTTAAAGAGATGGGGTCTTGCTATGTTGCCCAGACTGATTTTGAATTCCTCGGTTCATGTGATCCTCCCACCTTGGCCTCCCAAAGTGCTGGCATTACAGACGTGAACCATGGCACCCAGCCTGAATTTACAGTTCTTAACATTAAGTCTCTGATGGGCAAAACAGTTCCATTAATGTTATGGGGAGCTTGTTATGATTACTTTTAGAAACAATTTACATTTCATGACATATAGTTACACAATTTGATTACTTATACAGATTTAATCACCCATGTCTAAATTATTCTGAAGTATTTTACATTAAATATTTATACATTACCACAAAGATGCTTTCTAAAAATCTGAAGCTATCCCCTCACCTAGGTTGTGACTTCAAGTCACTGCAAGTGATAAAGCAAATGTGAACAAACATGCACCAAGGATTTATTACAAGGATTCATGAACCCAGTTGAGAGTTGACAGGGATAACGCCCTTCCTGTGCTAATAATCTGTGAATCTTTGATAGCTATCATTTATCCTAATCATTAATCTAAATATCTCCAAAACATAACAAAACTGAATAAATCTGACAGAAGCATATAGTTCCTCAACAAATCAAAAACAAAAACAATGGTTTTCAGTGTATCCATCCTTTGAAAGATTAGAGTTCTCTCTAACCCTAACCCTAATTCTGTGACATTAAATTTTAGCCAGATTAGGCCGGGCATGGTGGCTCATGCCTGGAACCGAAGCACTTTGGGAGGCTGAGGCAGGTGGATCATCTGAGGTCAGGTCGAGACCAGCTTAGCCAACATGGTAAAATCCCATCTCTACTAAAAATACAAAAAATTAGCTGGGCATGGTGGCATGCACCTGTAGCCCCAGCTACTCCGGGGGCTGAGACAGGAGAATCACTTGAAACCAGGAGGTGGAGGTTGCAGTGAGCCGATATCGCACCACTGGACTCCAGCCTGGGCGACAGAGTGGGACTCCACCTCAAAAACAAAACATAACGAAAGAAATTTTTAGCCAGATCTCACTTGGACATTTAATTTTTCTAAGTAAATTAAAAGCATAAAACAGTCAGGCCCGGGTGCGGTGGCTCACACCTATAATCCCAGCACTTTGGGAGGCCGAGGTGGGTTAATCACAAGGTCAGGAGTTCGAGACTAGCCTGGCCAACACAGTGAAACCCCTGTCTCTACTAAAAATACAAAAATTAGCTGGGCGTGGTGGTGGGTGCCTGTAATTCCAGCTACCCGGGAGGCAGGAGAATTCACTTGAATCCAGGAGGTGGAGGTTGCAGTGAGCCAAGATCGCACCACTGCACTCCAGCCTGAGCAACAGAGCTAGACTCCGTCTCAAAAAAAAAAAAGTCAGAATTACGTATTTAATTGTAGTTTTAATTGTAGTGGCTATTAACCACATATTAAGCACACTACAGAATTAGCAAGTCAAACCTTTCAATTAGGCTGAGTGCAATGGCTCACACCTGTAATCCCTGCACTTTGGGAGGCTGAGGCGGACAGAGGCAGGCAGATCTCTTGAATCTGTGAGGTCAAGACCATGCTGGGCAACATGGCCAGACCCTGTCTGTATAAAAAATTCAAAAAATTCGCCAGAACTGGGGGCATGCACCTTATAGTCCCAGCTCCTTGGGAAGCTGAGGTGGGAGGATCACTTGAGCCTGGGAAATAGAGGCTGCAGTGAGCTGTGATCATGTCACTGAACTCCAGCCTAGGTGACAGTGTGAGACTCCATCCCTCACAAAAAAAAAAAAAAAAAAAATTAGCCAGGCATGGTGGTGTGCACCTGTAATCCCAGCTAGTTGAGAGGCTGAGGCAGAAGAAGAATTGTTTGAACCCAGAAGGTGGAGGTTGCAGTGAGCCAAGATTGTGCCACTGCACTCCAGCCTGGGCAACAGAGCAAGTTCAGTCTAAAAAGTTTAAAAAAAAAAAAAAAAAAAAAAAGCACTGAACCTGACCTAGTGTTTTAATTCTAGGGAACAAAAGTGGTATAATCAGGCCAAGTACATTGGCTCACACCTGTAATCCCAGCATTTTGGGAGGCTGAGGTGGGCAGATCACCTGAGGTCAGGAGTTTGAGACCAGCCTGGCCAAATGGCAAAACCCCGTCTCTACTAAAAATAAAAAAATTGGCCAGGCGTGGTGGCACATACCTGTAGTCCCAGCTACTTTGGAGGCTACTTAGGCAGGAGAATGGCTTGAACCCAGGAGGCAGAGGTTGCAGGGAGCCAAGATCTCGCCATTGCACTCCAGCCTAGGCAACAGAGCAATACTCCATCTCAAGAAACAAAACAAGGCCCGCCTATAATCCCAACACTTTGGGAGGCCAAGATAGGTGGATCACAAGGTCAGGAGTTCGAGACCAGCCTGACCAACATGGTGAAACCCTGTCTCTACTAAAAATACAAACATTAGCCAGGTGTGGTGGCACATGCCTGTAATCCCAGCTACTCAGGAGGCTGAGGCAGGAGAATCACTTGAACCCAGGAAGCGGAGGTTGCAGTGAGCCAAGATCACGCCACTGCACTCCAGCCTGGGCAACAGAACGAGACTCCATCTCAAAAAAAACCAAAAAACAAAAAACAAAACAAAAAATTAGCCAGGCTTGGTGGTTCGTGCCTATAATCCCAGCTAATTGGGAGGCTGAGGCTGGAGAATCACTTGAACCCAGGAGGCGAAGGTTGCAGTAAGCCGAGATTGTGCTACTGTACTCTAGCCTGGGCAACAGAGCAAGTACTGTCTCAAAAAAATAGAAAAAGGTATAATCTGATACTAGCTTTCAATAAGCATTACAACATTTAGTAATTCCAAGGTAGGTATACCAGGTTAATAAAAATATTAGCTTTAAATATAAAATTGCTATAATATTTTGCTTGGAAATAAAAATTAATGATAATTAAAATATTTTTAAATTTCTCATCTAAATGCTGATATTACGAAGACATGAACCCACTGGTCAATTCATTCACATTAATTTACATATTTAAGTTACTTCATTTGCTAATCAATTGACTATGTTTTCGTAACATCATGTGGATTAAGTAATAGCATAACATTCTATAATTCCTCATAAAGGACAAACCCTCATGAGAGTTGTCAACTCTTAGCATAGGTTAATTTAAGAGTCAATAGTGGGATACTACAGAAAGCAGTTCACATAATTTTATAGGACTGGGGATCAGATAAAATTGAGAGCTATAAAAAGATGATTCTCACTTACTTTAGATTCAAGTTCAAGAAGATCAGAATGGCCCATTGCTGGCTCTGAAACTACTTTTTGTAAAATATGTAATTCCTTTTTCTTATTTTCTAATTCTTTAGGAAATTTTTCAGTTACCATATATAAATTAAATTTTATCTCCTCCTCTAGCCTCTTCATTAAACCTTTAAAAATAAAATAAATAAATATTCAGCCCAAAAAGTAGGTACAGTGATATTCTGTATACTATTTTAAATATAAGACCTGGATAGGGCATATCTGTTGAAAACAATTTGCATAATATCTAGCATAGTACAATAAAAGATTGGCCATTGAAATATTTTATTGTTGATTACAATGAAAATGAAGAAACACAATTTACATGGAAGAATATTTAAATAGTTATAGAAAAAGTGTTATTATGACCTTTTCAAATTATAACCTAATTCTTTTATAACCCACAATACGCAAAAATAACATGTGCAGAGTCAGATATATTGTTGGGTCATACTTTACCTTCTAAGTATTTAAGAGACTCATGAACCAAATGATAACAAATAAAATCTAACCCAGGTGCTCTTTTATTCAGATGATCATGTATTTTTTTTCTTTCGGAATACTTTTGATGCAGTATATATATGTGTGTGTATACATATATGTGTGTGTGTGTGTATACATATACACACACACACACATATATATTTATTTA
>NW_022294139.1:0-2647 GCF_002776525.5 Piliocolobus tephrosceles | reverse complement strand
CTGCACTTTGATTTTCCTGTGGTCTTTCCACCAATTCAGATCGTGTGAGCCCCATATTCTTGAGAGTCCCGCTTCCAGTCCTGCTGCATCTGGCACCCCTTACCTCCCTGCCTGGGGTGTGGGCCTGCCCAGTGAGACTGGAGAATCCTCATGGGCCAGGCTAGACTCTGCCACAGAAGCCCCTTCTTCCCTTGATGCTTGAGGTGCTTGAGGTACAGCCACCAGCTTTGGCCTCCCAGGCTAGAGCTGCTTCCTGTTTGTGCTGGAGGAATGTGGTCAGATTCAGCACCAGGATAGGGGAGGTTGCATGAGGAGCTTCTGGGAGCTGTGGAGCCTGCCCGATACAGGCAGGACGGGCCCTCGATGCCTTCAGTGCCTCAATCCGTGCCCTCATTGGGCTTCTCTACCCCAGGACCATGATGCCACCCTGGTGACAGAAAGTTATTTGTCCAAATGGCCACTTCTGTGAGCCGGACTGTCCACAGGGCTCCTGTCAGCAGCAGATAGAGCCCTCATGGTCATGTGTGGCTTCCTGGTGATGACGAGGGAAGCCTGACTGTAATTACAGTCATAGCTGTTGGCTTAAAAAGTCAACCCTTGAAATCCCCACCAGAGTCAAGGAGGCAGAGGCTCCAGTGAGCAGAGATTGTGCCAGCATACTCCAGCCTGGGCGTCAGTGAGACTCTGTCTCCAAAAAAAAAAAAAAAAAAAGTGACTGATCCCAACAGTCACCTTGTCACCAACTTTTATTTGGTCGACCCATTCCACAAGAGAAGTTAAGCTGGGATCTGAGTGTACACAAAGCATCAAATAGCACCCCCTGTTATTTGTCTTCGCATATCTGCTGGTGGTGGTGCCAGAAGCCCCAGAGGCAAGTTGGCCCCTGTGAACAGTAACACAGCCCAGGAGGGAATGACTCATGCCCTTCCCACTTCCAGTCACCAGACTCTGCTAGATTCTGATAAGCTACCAGACCCCTTCTGGGGTCTGTGGGAGAGATTTCTCCTTAAGTGTGCCTTCTCCGTGATGTCTGATATGTTTCCACATTGGGCCCAGCGTTAAGCCCAGGTAATGCTCTGTTTCCGGGAAATTTCTTGCTGCCAAGCCTAGAATCTCTCTGGGGGTTCAGAGCCGGGGTCTAAAGTTAAACAGCCCTGCTGAGATTCCCAGTTTGGCGCTGTGTGACTTTGGCAAACTACATGACCTCCTTGTTTATCTAAAGGAGAAATGAGTGGTTTCCGACCAGCAGGGCTGAAGTGAAGATGAAAGACACAGAATATTCTGTAGCTAATAGATGGTTTCTGAGAGGAGAAGGGAGCTTTTCTCCATTCTTTCTTTGAGGGCAGTGATGCATGCAGCCACTGTGAGTCTGCGGGGACCTCCCACAGCCCTATCCAGACCCAAGCCCAAGCTCAAGAGCCACCACAAGTTGTGTGTGCTAAAGGAGACCCAGTGGGATATCGAGGCTGTTGAGAGATGGTACATCAAGGCACCTGACACGTGACAAGCACCTGATGCTGAAAAGTGTCTGTGATGACTGGTGTCATGGGGATGAAGCAGCTTAGTGCCTGGATGGGCCCCTTTTCCTCCTCCCGGGGTCTCCTTGGTTTGCTGTAGGTGGATAGAGGCCCTCAGAAGGGCTCTCACTGGGCTCTTAGGCCTGAGGGTGAGCAGTGTGTACAGGACTCCCTGAAAGGGCTCCCTG
This sequence comes from Piliocolobus tephrosceles, assembly GCF_002776525.5. NCBI lineage: Eukaryota > Metazoa > Chordata > Mammalia > Primates > Cercopithecidae > Piliocolobus > Piliocolobus tephrosceles. The sequence goes on along the minus strand of NW_022294139.1, from coordinate 942 downwards.
GGATGGAGGGCTTTTGGGGGGGCCTGTGGTCCTTGTCCAGCATGAGTCACAAACCACATCCTCCACAGTCAGCCAGATCCAAACCGATTTGACCGAGATCGGCTCTTCAATGCAGTCTCCCGGGGTGTCCCCGAGGATCTGGCTGGACTTCCAGAGTACCTGTGCAAGACCAGCAAGTACCTCACCGACTCGGAATACACAGGTAGACCCTGCACTGTGCATCCAAGGCTAGGCATCGTGTGAGCTGATAGTTAGGTGGGCTGGGTGGGCGTGATCCCTGGTCAGGAGCCGAGGAGTGAGTGTTCTCAGCAGCCCTCCCACTAGTATGATTGCTGGGGGGCCCTGTGGACAGACCTAATCAAGGATGGCCTCCTGTCAGTCTTGGTTGTGCCTCCCACTTCTACCCACCCCTCAGAGCTCCTGACTACCTCTGTCACCCCTAGCCCATTAGCCCACTGCAGTGGCTGAATGGAAACCCAAAACAATCTTTTTTTTTTTTTTTTTTAAATTAAATAACAGTGTTGTTGAGATATAATATATAATGGGCATACCACATACTTAACCCATCTCAAGGCACTCTTTGCCGAAAATCTAAATATCTGTATTGTTTGGGCTGATCAGAAAAATAACATAAGTACTCTAGAAGATTCAACAGTAAGGAAACATATAGAGCCAAGGTTAAACACGGTCTCTCATCCTGGGCCCCTATTAATGGTTCGAGAATGCATCTGTTTGGAGTTTCTTTCTTTCTTCTTTTTTATTTTTGGAGAGATAGGGTTTTGCCATGTTGCCTAGGCTGGTCTCAAACTGGGCTCCAGCGATCCTCTCACCTTGGCCCCCAAAGTAGTGGGATTATGAAGCCTCCGTGCAGCACCTGTTCAGACTTTCTCTTTCTCTCTCTTTTTCTTTCTCTCCCTTTTTCTTTCTTTCTTTCTTTCTTTT
>NW_022294138.1:0-21411 GCF_002776525.5 Piliocolobus tephrosceles | reverse complement strand
AGCAGTTTCTCACAAAGCCTCTTTCTAGTTTTTACCTGAGGATATTTCTTTTTCACCATAGGCCTCAATGCGCTCCCAAATATCCCTTTGCAGATGTCACTTCAAGAGTGTTAGCAAACTGAATCTGTGAAAAGAAAGATTTTAATTGGTCACATGAATTCACACAACATGAGAAACATTCTCTTAAATTGTGTTCCTACTTTTATATCACAGGACATTTCCTTTGTCACCATAGGCATCAATGCGATCCAAATATCTCTTCTCAGATTCCCCAAAAACACTGCTACCAAACTGCTCCATTAAATGAACACTGTATCTCTATGAGATGAATTCACACAGCACAAAGCTGTTTCTCACAAAGTTTCTTTCTTGTTTTTATCTGAGAATAATTCTTTTTTCACTATAGGCCTCAATGTGGTCCCAAATATCCATTTGCAGATTCCACGAATACAGTGTTAGCAAACTGCTCCATGAAAACAAAGGTATAACTCTGTGAGATTAATTCACACATCTCCAAAGCCTTTTTCAGGAAGCTTCTTTCTAGTATTTATCTGAGGATAATTTCTTGTCACCCTAGGCTTCAATGCTATCCAAAATATCCGTACTCAGATTCCTCAAAAACAGTGCTAAAAAGATGATCCATGAAAAGAACTGTGTAACTCTGTGAGATGAAATAACACATCTCTAAGCGGTTTGTCAGAAACCTTTTTTCTAGTTTTTATCTGAGGATATAGTGTTTGTCACTATATGCTTCAGTGTTATCCATAATATCACGTTGCAGATTCCAAGAAAACACTGTTAGCATACTGTTCAATGAAAAGAACAGTGCAATTGGTGAGATGAATTCATACATCACAAAGCAGTTTCTCAGAAAGTTTCTTTTTATTTTTTATCTGAGGATATTTCCTTTGTCACCATAGGCTTCAATGCACTCCCAAATATACTATCGCAGATTCCATTAAAACTGTGTTATCAACCTGCTCAATGAAAAGAATGGTGTAGCTGTGTGAGATAAACTCACAAATCACAAAACAGTTTCTCAGAAAGCTTCGTTCTAGTTTTTATATGATGATATTTTCTTTGTCACCATAAGCTTCAATGCGCCTGGAAATATCCCATTGCAGATTTCAAGACAACAGTGTTAGCAGAATGCTAAATGGAGATAACTGTGTAACACTGTGAGATGAATTCACACATGGAAAGCCGTTTCTCAGAAAGCTTCTTTCTATTTTTTACCTGAGAATATTTTTTCACCACAGGCCTCAATTTGCTCCCAAATATCCCTTTGTAGGTTCCACACAAATAGTGTTAGCATACTGCTTCATTAAAAGAAACTGTTAACACTGTAAGTTGAGTTCCCGTATCATGAGGAAGTTTCTCAGAATGCTTCTTTATAGTTTTAATCTGAGGATATTTCCACTGTCACCATAGACTTAAAGGCAATCCAAAATATCACTTCTCAGATTCCCCAAAAACAGTGCTCCCAAACTGACCCATGAAAATAATTGTGTAATGCTGTGAGATGAATTAACACATCTAAAAGTGGTTTCTCAGAAAGTATCTTTGTAGTTTTTATATGAGGATATTTCTTTTGTCACCATCAGCTTCAATCCAATCCAAAATATCCCTTCTCAGATTTCCCAAAAACTGTGCTAACAAACTGTTCCTTGAAAGGAATCATGTAAGTCAGTGAAAAGAATTCACAAATCACAAAGTAGTTTTTCAAAAATCTTCTTTCTAGTTTTTGTCTGAGGATATTTCCTCCGTCACCATATGCTTCAATGCGCTCTGAAATATCCCATTGCAGATTACAAGAAAACAGTTTTAGCAAACTACTCAATGAAAAGAAGAGTGTAACTCTGTGAGGTAAATTGACACAACACAACACATTTTCTCAGAAAACTTCTTTTTGGTTTTTATCTGAGGATATTTGCTTTGTCACCAAGGGTTCATTGCACTCCCAAATATCCTACTGCAGATTCCACAAGAAAAGTGTATCAAAGCAGCTCTGTGAGATGAACACACACATCATGAAGCAGTTTTTAAGAAAAATTCTTTCTCCTTTTTCTTCTGAGGATATTTCCTTTTTCACTATTGGCCTCAAGGTACTCCAAAATGTCCCTTTGCAGATTTCACGAAAACAGTGTTAGCAAACTGCTATATAAAATAAAAGGTGTAGCTCTGTGAGATGCATGCACACATCACCAAGAGCAACTTCTTTGTGGTAAGAATGTTTTATATACTGGTAAGAATGCTTCTTACCAGTTTTTATCTGAGGACAGTTCCTTAGTCACAGTAGGCTACAATGGGATCCAAATTATCCCTTCTCAGATTCCCCAAAAACAGTGCTAACAAACTGATCCATGAAAAGTATCATGTAACACTGTGAGATCAATGAACACATCACAAAGGGGTTTCTTAGAAAGCTTATTTTTAGTTTTTATTGGAATATATTTTCTTTGTCACCAAAAGCTTCAATGTCCTCTGAAATATCCCAATGCAGATCCCATGAAAACAGTGTTAGCAAACTGCTCAATGAAAAGAACAGTGTAACATGGTGATATGAATTCACAAATCACGAAGCAGTTTCTCAGAAAGCTTCTTTATACTTTTTCTTTGAGGATATTCCCTTTTCATCATAGTCCTCAATGCGCTTAGGACTATCCCTTTGCTGATTCCACAAAAACATTTCTAGCAAACTGCTCCATTAAAAGAAAGGTGTAACTCTATGAGATTAATTCACGCATCACAAAGAAGATTCTCAGAAAACTTCTTTCTAGTTTGTATCTGAGGATATTTCCTTTGTCATCATAGGCTTCAATGTGATCCCAATTATCCCTTCTCAGATTCCCCAAAAACAGTGCTACCAAACAGCTCCATGAATAGAATCGTGTATCTCTGTGTGATGAATTCACAAATCACAAAGCAGATTCTGAGAAAGCTTATTTTTAGTTATTGTTTGAGGGTATTTCCTTTATCAGCATAAGCTTCAATGCGCTCCAAAATAAACCATTGCAGATTCATCGAAAACAATGTTATCAACCTGCTCAATGAAAAAAAAGTGTAGCTCTGTAAGATGAATTCACACATAACAATGCAGTTTCTCAGAAAGCCTCTTTCTAGTTTTTATATGAGGGTATTTCCTTTGTCACCGTAGGCTTCAATGCTCTCCCAAATATCCTATTGCCTATTCCACAAAAACAGTGTTATCAATCTGCTCAATGAAAAGAACAGTGTAGCTCTGTGAGATGAATTCACACATCACAAAGCAGTTTCTCATAAAACTTCTTTCTATTTTTTATCTGAGGTTACTATCTTTTCTACCATAGGCCTCAATATGCTCCCAAATATCTCTTTGCAGATTCCACGACAACAGTGTCACCAAACTGCTCTATTAGAAGAAAGCTGTGACTCTGTGAGATAAATTCACAAATCACAAAAAGTGTGTCAGAAATCTTCTTTCTAGTTTTCGTCTGAAGATATTTCCTTTATCACCATAAGCTTCAATGTGCTCCAAAATATCATATTGCAGATTCCACAAAAACAGTGTTAACTAACGGCACAATGAAAAAAAGAGTGTAACTCTGTGAGATGAATTCACACATCACAAAGCAGTTTCTCAGAAAGCTTATTTCTAGTTTTATATGCAGGTATATCTTTTGTCACCTTAAGCTTCAATGCACTCTGAAATATGCCATTGCAGATTACAAGAAAACAGTGCTAGCAAATTGCTCAATGAAAAGAACAGAGCAGTTCTGTGAGATGAATTAACACATTACAAAGCAGTTTCTCAGAAAGCTTCTGTTTGGTTTTTATCAGAGGATATTTCCTTTGTCACCACAGGCTTCATTGCCCTCCCAGAAATCCTATTGCAAATTCCATGAGAAAAGTGTTATTAAACTGCTTATTGAAAAGAATGGTGCAGCTCTGTGAGATGAATACACACATCATGAAGCAGTTTTTAAGAAAAATTCTTTCTCATTTTGGTCTGAGGATATTTTGTTTTTCACTATAGGCCTCAATGCACTCCCAAATGTCCCTTTGCAAATTCCACAAAAACAGTGTTAGTAAATGGCTCCATGAAAAGAAATGTGTAACTCTGTGAGATGAATTTCATATCTCAAAAAACTTTCTCAGAAAGCTTCTTTCTAGTTTTTATCTGAGGATATTTCCTTTCTCAATATATGCTTCAATGTGATTGATGTTATCCCTTCTCCGAGTCCCTCAGAACAGCACCACCAAACTGATCTGTGAAAAGAGTCATGTAACTCTGTGAGATAAAATCACACGTCACAAAGTGGTCTCTCAGAAAGCTTCTTTCTAGTTTTCATCTGAGGATATTTAGTTTTGCACCCTAGGCCTCAATGTGCTCGCAGATATCCCTTTGCAGATTCCACGAAAACAGGGTTAGCAAACTGCTCCTTGAAAACAAAAGTGAAACTCTGTGAGATGAATTCACTCTTCACAAAGAAATTTCTCAGAATGCTACTTTCTAGTTTTTATCTGAGAGTATTTCCTTTGTTACCATAAGCTTCAAGGTGATCCAAAATATCCCTTCTCAGATTCCCCAAAAACAGTGCTACAAAACTAACATATGAAAAGAATCATGTAACTCTGTGAGATGAATTAGCACATAACAAAGCAGTTTCTCAGAAAGCTTCTTTCTCCTTTTTATCAGAGAATATTTAATTTTTCAGTATAGGCCTCAATGCACTGTCAAATATACCTTTGCCGATTCCACGATAACTGTGTTAGGAAACTGTTCCTTGAAAAGAAAGGTGTAACTCTGTGAGACAAATTCACACAACACAAAGAACTTTCTCAGGAAGCTTCTTTCTAGTTTTTATCTGAAAATAATTTCTTTGTCACTATAGGCTTCAAAGTGATCCAAAATATCCCTTCTCAGATTCCCCAAAACGAGCTACCAAATTAATCTATGAAAGCAATCATTTAACTCTGTGAGATGAATTAACATATCATAAAGCAATTTTTCAGAAAGCTTCTTTCTATTTTTTATATGATTGTATTTCCTTTGTCACCTTAAGTTTCAATGCCCTCCGAAGTATCCCTTTGCAGATTCCACAAATACATTGTTAGCAAACTCCTCAATGAAAAGAACAGTGTAACTCTGTGAGATGAATTCAAACATCACAAAGCAGTTTCTCAGAAAGCTTCCTTCTAATTTTTATCTGAGGATATTTCCTTTATCACCATTGGCCTCAATGCATTCCAAATATCCCTTTTCAGATTGCACAAAAACACTGTTTGCGAACTACTCCATGAAAAAAAATGGTGCACTCTGTGTGATTAATTCACACAGCACAAAGCAGTTACTCATAAGTTTTTTCTAGTTTTTATCTGAGGATATTTCCTTTGTCAAAATAGACTTCAATGCACTCCCCAATATCCTGTTGCAGACTAAACGAAAGCAGTGTAATCAAACTGCTCAATGAACAGATACTTGTAAATCTCTGAGATGAATTCACACATCACAAGCAGTTTCTCAGAAAGCTTCTTTCTAGTTTTTATCTGAGGATATTTCCTTTTTCACCCTAGGCCTCAATGCAGTCCCAAATATCCCATGGAAGATTCCATGAAAACAATTTATGCAAACTGTTCCATGAAAAGATAGGTTAAATGCTGTGAGATGAAATAACATATCACAAAGTCCTTTCTCAGAAAGCTTCATTCTAGTTTTTATCTGAGGATATTTTCTTTTTCACCATACACTTCAGTGTGATTCAAAATATCTCTTCTCAGATTCCCCAAAACCAGTGTTAGCAAACTGCTCCAAAAAGGATCATGTAACTTTGTGATATGAATTCACAAATCAAAAGGCAGTTTCTCAGAAACTGACTTTCTATTTATTGTCTGAGAATATTTCCTTTATCAACATAAACTTCAGTGTGCTCAGAAATATCCAAATGCAGATTCCACGAAAACAGTGTTAGCTAACTGCTCCATGAAAAGAGCAGTGTAACTCTGTGAGAAGAATTAACACATCATAAAGGAGTTTCTCAGAAAGCTTCCTTCAAGTTTTTATCTGAGAACATTTCCTTTCTCACCGTATGCCTCAATGCACTCCAAATATCCCTTTGCAGATTCCCCTAGAACAGTGTTAGCAAACTGCTACATGAATATTTAGGTGTAACACTTTGAGATGAATTCACACAAAATAAAGTCCTCTCTCAGAAAGCTTCTTTCTACCTTTTGTCTGAGGATATTCCTTTGTTACTGTAGGCTTCAATGAGATTCAAAATATCCTGACTCAGATTCCCCAAAAACAGTACTAACAAACTTCTCCATGAAAAGATTCGAGTAACTCTGTGAGATGAATTCTCAAATGACAGAGTAGTTTCTCAGAAAGCTTCTCCCTAGTTTTTCTCTGTGGATATTTCCTTTGTCACCATTGGCCATAGTGTGCTCCCAAATATCCTATTGCAGATTCCAGGAAAACAGTGTTATCAAACTGTTCAATGAAAAGAACAGTGTACCTCTGTGAGATGAATTCAAACATCACAAGGCGTTTTCTCAGAAAACTTCTTTCTAGTTTTTATCTGAGGATATTTACTTTTTCACTGTAGGCCTCAAAGCAGTCCCAGATATCCCTTTGCAGATTCCACAGAAACAATTTTAGCAAACTGTTCCGTGAAAGTAAGGTGTAACTCTGTGAGATAAATTCACACATCACAAGCAGTCTCTCAGAAAGTTTCTTTTTGGTATTTATCTGATAATATTTCCTGTGTCGCCATAATCTTCAATATGCTCCCAAGTATCGTAATACAGATTCCATGAACCAGTGTTATCACATTTTGCAGTGAAAAGAATGCTGTAACACTGTGAAATCAATTCACACATCACCACTCAGTTTCTCAGAAAGCTTCTTTAGAGTTTTTATTTGAGGATATTTCGTTTTCCTCTCTAGATTCTAATGCACTCCCAAATGTCCCTTTTCAGATTCCATGAAAACAGTGTTAGCACACAGCTCCATGAAAAGAAAGGAGTAACTCTGTGAGAAAAATTCACACATCACAAAGAAATTTCTCAGAAAGCTTCTTTCTAATGTTTATCTGAGGATGTTTCCTTTCTTACCATAGGCTTCAAGGCAATCCAAAATATCCCTTCTCAGATTCACCCACCACGGTGCTATCAAACTGATCCTTGAAAAGAATCAGATAACTCTGTGAGATGAACTAGCACATGACAAAGAAGTTTCTCTGAAAGCTTCTTTCTAGTTTTTGCCTGAGGATATTTCCATTGTCACCATAAAGTTCAAAGTGCTCCGAAATATCCCACGGCAGATTCCAAGAAAACAGTGTTAGCAAACTGTTCAATAAAAATAACTGTAACTCTGTGAGATGAATTCACACATCCAAAACATTTTACAGAAAGCTTCTATTGGTTTGTATCTGAGAATATTTCCTTTGTCACCATTGGCTTCAATGAGCTCCCAAATATCCTATTGCAGATTCCATGAAAACTGTGTTATCAAACCGCTGAATGATAAGAATGGTGTAACTCTGTGAGGTAAACTCATACATCACAAAGAAGTTTCTCAGAAAGTTTTTTTCTGGTTTTATTTCAGGATATTTCCTTTTTCACCATAGGCCTCAATGTGCACCAAAATATCCCTTTGCATATTCCATGAAAACAGTGTTACCAAATTGTTTCATGAAAACAAATTTGTAAGACAGTGAGATGAATTCACACATCACAAAGCAATTTCTCTGAAACTTCCTTCTAGTTTTTATCTGAGGATAATTCATCATAGGCTTCAATGTGATTCAAAATATTTCTTCTCAAATTCTCCAAAAACTATGTGACCAAACTGCTCCATGAAAAGAATCATATAACTCTGTGAGATGAACTCAAGAATCACAAAGTAGTTTCTCAGAAATCTTCTTTCTAGTTTTATTTGAGAGCATTTCCTTTGTCACCATAGGCTTCAATGTGATCCAAAATATCTCTTCTCAGACTCCCCGAAAACAGTGTTACCAAACTCCTCCATGAAATGAATCATGTAACTCAGTGAAATCAAGTACCACATCACAAAGCACTTTCTCAGAAAGCTTCTCTATAGTTTTTATATGAGAATATTTCCTTTTTCATCATAGGCCTCAATGCACTCCCAGATATCCTTTGTAAATTCCATGAAAACAGTGTTAGCACACTGCTCCATGCAAATAAAGGTGTACCTCTGTGAGACGAATTCACACATCACAAAAGCCTTTCTCAGAAAGTTTCTTTCTAGTTGTTATCTGAGGATAATTTCTTTGTCACCCTAGGCTTCAATGCTCTCCAAAATATCCCTAGTCAGATACCCCAAAAACAGTGCTACCAAACTTATCCATGAAAAGAATCGTGTAACTCCATGAGAGGAATTATGTTTCATAAAGTCATTTCTCAGAAATCTTCTTTCTAGCTTTTATATGAGGATATTTCCTTTGTCACCAAGAGCTTCAATGCACAACGAAATATCCCTTTGCAGGTTCCTAGAAAACAGTGTTAGCAAACTGCATAATGAAATAAACAGTGTAACTCTGTGACATGAATTCACACATCACAACGCAGTTTCTCAGAAAGGTTCATTTTGGTTTTTATCTGAGTATATTTCCTTTGTCACCAAAAGCTTCAATGCACTCTGAAATATCCCACTGTAGATTGCAAGAAAACAGTGTTAGCAAACTGCTCAATGAAAAGAGCAGTGTAATCTTGTGAGATGAATTCACACGTCACAAAGCAGTTTCTCAGAAAGCTTCTTTTCGGTTTTTATCTGAGTATATTTCCTTTGTCATCATAGGCTTCACTGCTCTCCCAACTACCCTATTGCAGAATCCATGAAAACTGATTATCAACTGCTCAATGAAAAGAATGCTGTGTCTCTTTGAGATGAATTCACACATCACAAAGCAGTTTCTCAGAAAGCTTCTTTCTAAGTTTTATCTGAGAATATTTCCTTTTTCACTATAGGCCTCAATGTGCTCCCAAATATCCCATTGCAGATTCCACACAAACAGTGTTACCAGACTACTCCATGAAAAGAAAGGTGTAACTCTGTGGGATGAATTCAAACATCAAAAAGAACTTTCTCAGAAAGCTTCATTATAGTTTTTATCCGAGGATATTTCCTTTCTCACTATAGGCTTCAATGTGATACAAAATATCCCTTCTCAGACTCCCTTAAACAGTGCTACCAATCTGCTCCATGGAAAGAATCATATTACTCTGTGATATGAATTCACAAATAACAAAGCAGTTTCTCAGAAAGTATCTTTCTAGTTTTTGTCTGGTGATATTTCCCTTTTCACAATAAGTTTCAATGCACTCCGAAATATCTCATTGCAGATTCCAAGAAAACAGTGTTAACAAACTGCTCAATGAAAAGAATAGCATAACTATGTGGATTGAATTCACATGTCCCAAAGCAGTTTCTCAGAAAGCTTCTTTTTGATATTTCTCTAAGGATATTTCCTTTGTCATCATAGGCTTCAAAGCACACCCAAATATCCTATTGCAGATACCAACAAAACAGTGTTATCAAACTGCCCAATGAAAAGTATGGTGTAACTCTGTGAGATGAATTCACGCATCACAAAGCAGTTTCTCAGAAATCTTCTTTTTGGTTTTCCTATGAGGATGCTTCCTTTTTCACTATAGGCCTCAATGCACTCCCAAATATCCCTTTGCTGATTCCATGAAAACTGTGTTAGCAAACTGCTCCATGAAAAAATAAGTTGTAATTCCATGAGATGAATTCACACAATAGAAATAACTTTCTCAGAAAGCTTCTTGTTACTTTTTATCTAAGAATATTTCCTAGTAACCATAGGCTTCAATGCCATCCAAAATACCCCTTCTCACATTCCCCAGAAACAGTGCTAGCAAACTGTTCCACGAAAAGAATCGTGTAATTCTGTGAAATGATTTAAGACATCCAAAAGTGGTTTCTCAGAAAGCTTCTTTCTAGTATTTATATGATATTTCCTTTGTCACCACAAGTTACAATGTGCTCCGAAATAGCCCATTGCAGAATTCAAAAAAAGTGTTAACAAACTGCTCAATGAAAATATCACTGCAATTCTGTGAGATGAATTGACACATTACCAAGCAGTTTCTCAGAGAGCTTCTTTCTAGTTTTTATCAGAGGATATTTTCTTTATCAACATTGGCCTCAATGCACTCCAAAATATCCCTTTTTATATTCCATGAAAACAGTGTTAGCAAACTGCTCCATGAAAAGTAAGGTGTAACCCTTTGAGATGAATTCACACATCACAAAAAACTTTGTCCGAAGCTTCTTTCTTGTTTTTATCTGGGCATATTTCTGTTTTCACCAGAGGACCCAGTGCGTTCCCCAATATCCCTGTGTAGACTCCACAAAAACAGTGTTAGCAATCTACTCTGTGAAAACACAGGTGTAACTCAGTGAGATGAATTGACATATCACAAAGCAGATTCTCATAAAGCTACTTTCCAAGTTTTATATGATTATATTTTCTTTTTCACCGTAGGCTTCAATGCGATCCAAAATATTCTTTCTCAGATTCCACAAAAACATTGCTAACAGACTGATGCACGAAAAGAATCATGTAGCTCTGTGAGATGAATTAAGACATCCCAAAGCCATTTCTCAGAAAACTTCTTTCTTGTTTTTATATGAGGATATTTCCTTTTTCACCATAAGCTTCAATGTGCTCTGAAATATACCATTACACATTCCAAGAAAATAGTGTTAGCAAACTCATCAATGAAAAGAACAGTGTAACTCTGTGAGATGAATTCACACATCAGAAATCAGTTTTTCAGAAAACTTCTTTTTGGTTTTCATCTCTGGATATTTCCCTTGTCACCATTGGCTTCAATGTGCTGCCAAATACCCTATTGCAGATTCCGCAAAAACAGTGTTATCAAACTGCTCAATGAAAAGCATGTTGTATATCTGTGAGATGAAATTGCACATCACAGACAGTTTCTCAGAATGCTTCTTTCTAGTTTTTATCTGAGGATATTTTCCTTTTTACTATATGCCTCAATGTGGTCCCCAATATCCCTGTGCAGACCCCACAAAAACAGTGTTAGCAGTCTACTCTGTGAAAACACAGGTGTAACTCAGTGAGATGAATTAACACATCATGAAACAGTTTCTCATAATGATTCTTTCCAGGTTTTGTATGATTATATTTCCTTTTTCACCATAGGCTTCAATGTGATCCAAAATATTCTTTCTCAGATTCCACAAAACATTGCTAACAGACTGATCCATGAAAAGAATCGTGTAGCTCTGTAAGATGAATTAGACATCACAAAGCCATTTCTCAGAAAGCTTCTTTCTTGTTGTGTTAGCAATCCGCTCCATGAAAACAAGGGTGTAACTCTGTGAGATGAATTCACACATCAGAAAGAACTTTCCAGAAACCTTCTTTCTAGTTCTTGTCTGAGAATATTTCTTTTGTCAACTTAGGCTTCAATGCGATCCAAATTATTGCTTCTCAGATTCCCCAAAAATTGTACTACCAAACTAATCCATGTAAAGAATCATGTAACACTATGAGATGAATTAATACATCACAAAGCAGTTCCTCAAAAAGCTTCTTTCTAGTTTTTGTGTGAGGATAGTTCCTTTTTCACCATAGGCCTCCATGCGCTCATGAATATCCCTTTGCAGATTCCACGAAAACAGTGTTAGCAAACTGCCCCGTGAAAAGAAAGATGTAACTCTGTGAGGTGAATTCACATTTGAGAAAACAGTTTCTCATAATGCTTCTTTCTGGTTTTTGTCTGGGGATATTTCCTTTGTCACCATATTCTTGAAAGTGCTCCCAAATATCCTATTGCAGATTCCACAAAAACAGTGTTATGAATCTCATCAATGAAAACAACAGTGTTTCTCTGTAAGTTGAATTCACACATCAAAAAGTAGTTTCTCAGAAATCTTCTTTCGAGTTTTTATCTGAGGAAATTTCCTTTCACCATAGGCCTCAACCTGCTCCCATATATCACTTTGCAGATTCGACAAAAACAGGATTTGCAAGCTGCTCCATGAAAAGAAAGGTGTAACTCTGTGAGATGAATTCACACATAATAAAGCAGTCTTTCAGAAAGCTACTTTCTAATTTTCATAGGAGTATATATTTTTTCCAATATAGGCCTCAATGTGCTCCCAAATAGCCCTTTGCAGATTCCAATAAAAGAGAGTTAGCAACCTGCTCCACTAAAAGAAAGCTGTAGCTCTGTGAGATTAATTCATATATCACAAAGAACTTTGTCAGAAAGTTTCCTTCTAGTTCTTATCTGAGAATATTGAGTTTGTCACCATGTTCATCAAAGCAATCCAAAACATCCCTTCTCAGAATCCCCAAAACGGTGCTACCAAACTGATCCATGAAAAGAATCCTGTAACTCTGTGAGATGAATTAACTTATCATGAAATGGTTTCTCAGAAAGCTTCTTTCTAGTTTTTATATGAGGATATTTCCTTTGTCACCTTAAGCTTCAATGAACTCCAAAATATCAGATTGCAGATACCAAGAAAACTGTGGTAGTAAACTTCTTAATAAAAATTACAGAGAAACTCTGTGAGATGAATTCACACATCACAAAGAGGTTTCTCAGTAAGCTTCTTTTTGGTTTTTGTCTGAGGATATTTCCTATTTTACAATCAGCCTCAACTCGCTCCCAAATATCCCTTTGCAAATTCCACGATAACAGTGTTAGCAAATTGTTCCATGAAAAGAAAGGTGTAACTGCGAGATGAATTCACACATCAAAAAAAAAATTTCTCATAAGGCTTCTTTCTTGCTTTCATCTGAGGATATTTCCTTTGTCACCATAGGCTTCAATGAGATCCAAATTATCCCTTCTCAGATTACCCAAAAACAGAGCTACCAAACTTATCCATGAAAAGAATTGTGTAACTCTGTGAGATGATTTAACACTTCAGAAAGCAGTTTCTCACAAAGCTTTTTCTAGTTTTTATCTAAGGATATTTCCTTTGTTACCATAGGCTTCATTATGACCCAAAATATTCCTTCTCAGATTCCCCAAAAACAGTGCTACCAAACTGCTCCAAGAAAAGAATCATGTAAAACTGTGAGATGAATTCACGAATCACAAAGCAGTTTCTCAGAAAGCTTATTTCTAGGTTTTTTCTTTTAGAATAGTCCCTTTTTCACCATTGGCCTCAATGAGCTCCCAAATATCCCTCTGCAGATTCCATGAAGACAGTGTTGGTAAAATGTTCCATGAAAAGAAAGGTGTATCTCTGTGAGATGAATTCACACATCACAAAAGAGTTTCTTAGAAAGCTTTTTCTGGTTTTTGTCTGGGGGTATTTCCTTTGTCACCATATTCTTCAATGCACTCCCAAATATGCTATTGTAGATTCCATGAAAACAGTGTTATCAAACTCCTCAATGAAAATAACTGTGTATCTACATGAGTTGAATTCACACATACAAAATTCATTTCTCAGAAATCTTCTTTGTAGTTTTTATCTGAGGATATTGCCTTTTTCACCATAGGCCCATATATCACTTTGCGGATTCCAAAAAAACAAGCTTTGCAATCTGATTCATGAAAAGAAACGTGAAACTCTATGAGATTAATTCACACATCACAAAGAAATTTCTCAGAAATCTTCATTCTTGTTTTTATCTGAGGATATATCCTTTGTCACCATAGGCATCAATGCAATCCAAAATATCCTTTCACAGATCCCCCAAAAACAGTGCTACCAATGTTCTCCATGAAAAGTACGGTGTAACTCTGTGAGATGAATTCAATCATCACACAGCTGTTTCTCAGAAATCTTTTTTCCAGTTTTTGTCTGAGGATATTTCCTTTTTCAACATTTGCCTCAATGTACTTGCAAATATCCCTTTGCATATTTCAAAAAACTGTGTTTGCAAACTGCGCCATGAAAAGAAAGGTGTAAGTCTGTGAGTTGAATTCACACATCACAAAGAAGTTTTTCAGAAATCTTCTTTTTGTTTTTTTTTTCTTAGGATATTTCCTTTGTCACCATAGGCTTCAATGCACTCCCAAATATCCTCTTGCAGATTCCACAAAAACAGTGTTATCATACTTCTCAATGAAAACAACAGTGTATCTTTGTGAGATGAATTCACACATCCAAATGTTTTTCAGAAAGCTCCTTTGAAGATTTTATCTGAGGATATTTACTTTTTGAACATATGCTTCAATGCGATCTGTAATGTACCATTGCAGATTCCACAGAAATACAGTTAGCATACTTGTCAATGAACAGAATGGTGTAACTCTGTAAGGTTAATTCAAACATCACAAAGAAATTTCTCAGAATGTTTCCTTCTAGATTTTATCTGACGATATATCCTTTGTCACCACAGGCTTCAATGCGACCCAAAATATTCCCTCTCAGATTCCCGAAAAACAGTGCCACCAAACTGCTCCATGAAAAGAATCGTGTAACCCTGTAAGGTGAATTCACACATCACAAAGGAGTTTTTCAGAAAACTTCTTTCTACTTTTTTTCTTAGGATATGTCCTTTTTCACCATTTGCCTCAATGTGCTTGCAAATATACCTTTGCAGATTCCACGAAAATAGTATTAGCAAACCGCTCCATGAAAATAAAGGTGTAAATCCATGAGATGATTTCATACATTGCAAAGCAGTTTCTCAGAAAGCTTGTTTTTTGTTTTTTGTCTGATTATAATTTCTTTGTCACCATAGTCTTCAATGTGCTCCTAAATAGCTCTTTTCAGGTACCACAAAAACAGAGATGATGGACTGCTCAACCAACAAAAAGGTAAAACTCTGTGAGATGAATACACACATCACAAAACCGTTTCTTGAAAAGCTTCTCTCCAGTTTTCATCTGAAGTTATTTCCTTTTACACCATAGGCACCTAGGAGGTGCTGAATATCCCTTTGCAGATTCCGTAACAACAGTGCTACCAAACTGCTCAAATAAAACAAAGGTGTAACACTGTGTGATGAATTCACCCATCACAAAGAAATTTCACAGAAAGCTTCTTTCTAGTTTTTATCTCGGGATATTCCCTTTTCCACCATCAGCTTCCATGCACTTCAAAATATCCCTTCTCAGACATCACATTAATGTGATTGAAAATATCCCCTTCAGATTAATCAAAAACAGCACTGCTAAACTGATCCATGAAAAGAGTCATGTAACTCTGTGAGATGAATTAACCCATCACAAAGTGGTATCTCAGAAAGCTTCTTTCTAGGTTTTCCATGAGGATATTTCCTTTGTCAAGATAAGATTCAACACACTCTGAAATATTCCATTTCAGAATCCAAGAAAGCAGTGTTAGAAAAACTGACCAACGAGAAGAACTGTGTAACTCTGTGAGATGAATTCACACATCAGAAACCAGTTTCTCAGAGAGCTTCTTTGTAGTTTTTATCTGAGGGTATTTGTTATTTCACTACAGGACTCAAAGTGCTCACAAATATACCTTTGCAGATTCCACAAAAACTGTTAGCAAACTGCTCTATGAAAAGAAATGTGCAAGTCTGTGAGATAAATTCACACATCACAAATAACTCTCTCAGAAAGCTTCCTTCTAGTTTTTATCTGAGGATATTTTGTTTGTCACTATAGGCTTCAATGTGATCCAAAATATTCCTTTTCAGATTCACCAAGAACAGTGCTAGCAAACTGCTCCATGAAAAAAAAATGGTGTAAATCTGGGAGGTGAATTCACACATCACAAAGCAGTTTCTTCAAAAAAAACTTCTTTGTAGTGTTTATCTGCATATATTTTTTTTCACTATAGGCCTCAGGGCCCTCCCAAATATCCGTTTGCACATTACATGAAAACAGTGTCAGCAAACTCTCTAAGAAAAGAAAGGTGTAACTTTGTGAAATAAATTCACACATCACAAAGGACTTTCTCAGAAACTTTATTTCTAGTTTTTATCTGAGGATTTTCCTTAGTCACCATGGGCTTCAATGAGATCCAAAATATCCCTTTTGAGATTACTCAAAAGCAGTGCTACCAAACTGCTCCATGAAAACAATGGTGTAACTCAGTGAGATGAATTAACACATCACAAAGCTGTTTCTCTGATAGCATCTTTGTAGTTTTTATATGAGGATATTTCCTTTGTCTCAATAAGCCTCAAAGAGGTCCAAAATACCATATTGCAGATTAAAAGAAAACAGTGTTAGCAAACTGGGTAATGAATAGAACAGTGTAATTCTGTGGGATGAATTCACACATCACAAAACAGTTTCCTATAAAGCCTCCTTCTAGTTTTTATCTCAGGATATTTACTTTTTCAATATAGGCCTCAAAGGGCTCTGAAATATCCCTTTGGAGATTCCACAAAAACAGTGTCAGAAAACTGCTCCATGAAAAGAAAGGTGTATCTCTGTGAGATGAATTCACACATCACAAAAACTTCCTAAGAAAGCTTCTTTCTAGTTTTTATCTGTGATATACCCTTTGTCACCATAGACTTTGATGCAATCCAAAATGTCCCTTCTCAAATTCAGCCAAAACAGTGCTACCAAACTGCTCCATGAAAAGTTTTGTGTAAATAAATGAGATGAATTCACCAATCACAAAGTAATTTCTCAGAAAGCTTCTTTCTGCTTTTTGTCTGAGGATATTTCCTTTGTCACCATAAACTTCAATGTGCTCTGAAATATCCCATTGCAGATTCCAAGAAAACAGTGTTAGCAAACTGCTCAATGAACAGAACAGCATAACTCGGTAAGATGAATTCACACATCAAAAAGAAGTCTCTAAAAGTTTCTTTCTAGTTTTTATCTGAGGATATTTCCTTTTTTACCATAGGCCTCAATGCACTCCCAAATATCCCTCTGCAGATTCCACCACAACAATGTTAGCAAAGTGCTCCATGAAAAGGAAAGGTATAATTCTGTGTGATGAATTCAAACATCACAAAGAACTTTCTCAGAAATCTTCTTTCTAGTTTTTATCTGAGGATATTGACTTTTTCACCATAGGCTTTAATGCGACCCAAAATGTCCCCTATCAGATTAACTGAAAACAGTGCTGCTAAACTGCTCTATGAAAAGTATGGTGTAACTCTGGGAGATGAATTAACACATCACAAAACTGTTTCTCAGATAGCATCTTTCTGGTTTTTGTATGAGGATATTTCCTTTGTCACCATAAGCTTCAAAGTGCTTCGAAATATCATATTGCATATTGAAAGAAAGCAATGTTAGCAAACTGCTCAGTGAAAAGAACAGTGCAACTCTGTGAGATGAATTTACACATCACAAAGTAGTTTCACAGAAAGCTTCTTTCTAGTTTTTATCTGATGATATTCCCTTTGTCACTGTAGGCTTCAATGCAATCCAAAATATCCCTCCTCAAATTCCCCAAAAACAGTGCTATCAAACTGCTCCATGAAAAGTTTTGTGTAAATCAATGAGATGAAATCACGAATCACAAAGTAGCTTCTCAGAAAGTTTCTAATTTTTGTTTGAGGATATATCCTTTGTCACCATAAACTTCAATGTACTCTGAAATATTCCATTGCAGATTCCAAGAAAACAGTGTTAGCGAACTGCTCAATGAAGAAAACAGTACAACTCTGTAAGATGAATTCACACATCACAAAGAAGTCTCTAAAAGTTTCTTTCTAGTTTTTATCTGAGGATATTTACTTTTCCACCATATGCCTCAATGCACTTCCAAATATCCCTCTGCAGATTCCACTACAACAGTGTTAGCAAAGTGCTCCATGAAAAGGAAAAATGTAATTCTGTGTGATGAATTCAAACATCACAAAGAACTTTCTCAGAAATCTTCTTTCTAGTTTTTATCTGAGGATATTTACTTCTTCACCATAGGCTTTAATGTGATCCTAAATATCCCCTATCAGATTAACCAAAAACAATGCTATCAAACTGCTCCATGAAAAGTATGGTGTAACTCTGGGAGATGAATTAACACATCACAAAACTGTTTCTCAGATAGCATCTTTCTGGTTTTTGTATGAGGATATTTTGTTTGTCACCATAAGCTTCAAAGTGCTCCATAATATCATATTGCATATTGAAAGAAAACAGTGTTAGCAAACTGCTCAATGAAAAGAACAATGCAACTCTGTAAGATGAATTTACACATCACAAAGCAGTTTCACAGAAAGCTTCTTTCTAGTTTTTATCTGAGGATATTTGCTTTTTCACCATAGGCTTCAATGAGATCCACAACATCCCTTCTCAATTTCCATGAAAACAGTACTGCCAATCTGCTCCATACATAGAATGGTGTAAATCTGTGAATTGAATTCACACACCACAAAGCTGCTTATCAGAAATCTTCTTTCTAGTTTTGAACTGAGGATATTTCCTTTTCACCATATTCCTCAATGCGCTCCCAAATATCCCATTGCAGATTCCATAAAAAAAAGTGTTAGTGATCTTCTCAATGAAAAGAGAGGTGTAACTCTGTCAGATGAATTCACATGTCAAAAAGAAGTTTCTTAGAAAGTTGCTTTGTAGTTTTTATCTGGGGATATTTCCTTTTTCACCATAGACCTCAAGGTGCTCCAAAATATCCCTTTGCAGATTCCAGAAAAACAGTGTTAGCAAGCTGCTCCATGAAAAGAAAGGTGTGCTTCCTTTGTCATTACAGGCTTCAATGCCATCCAATATATCCCTTCTCAGATTTCCCAAAAAGAGTTCAACCAAACTGCTCCATGAAAAGAATCATGTAACTCTGGGAGATGAATTAGCAAATCAAAAACCAGTTTCTCAGAAAGCTTCTTTCTAGTTTGTGTATGAGGATATTTCCATTTTTACTATAGGCCTCAATGCACTTGCAAATATCCCCTGCAGATTTCACGAAAATAGTGTTAGCAAACTGCTCCATGAAAAGAAACATGTAAATCTGTGACATGAATACACAAATCCCAAAGCAGTTTCTCAGAAAACTTTTTTTCGTTTTTATCTGAGGATATTTCCTTTGTCAACATAGGTTTCAATGCACTCCAAAATATACTATTGCAGATTCCTCGACAACAGTGTTATCAAATTGCTCCAAGAAAAGAATCGTTTAACTCTGTGAGATGAATTCACAAATTACCAAGCAGTTTCTCTGAAATATTCTTTCCAGTTTTTATCTGAGGATATTTCCTTCTTCACCACAGGCTTCAATGCGATCCAAAATATTCGTTCTCAGATTCCCCAAAAGCAGTGTTACCAAGCAGATCTATGAAAAGAATTGTGTAACTCTGTGAGATTAATTAACCCATCATGACGCGGTTTTTCAGAAAGCTTCTATCTAGTTTTCATTTGAGGATATTTCCTTTTCCACCCTAAGCTTCAATGCACTCTGAAATATCAGACTGCAGATTCCAAGGAAACAGTGTTAGTAAACTGCTCTATGAAAAGAACAGTGTGACTATGTGAGGTGAATTCACACATCACAAAACAGTTTCTCAGAAATCTTCCTTGTAGTTTGTGTCTTAAAATATTTCCTTTTACACCATAGCCCTCAATGCGCTCCCAAATATCCCTTTGCAGATTCCATGAAAGTACTTATAGCAAACTACTCCATGAAAAGAAAGGTGTCAATCTCTGAGATGAATTCACACATCATAAATCAGTATCTCAGAAATCTTCTTTTTGGATTTTGTCTGAGGATATTTCCTTTATTATAATCGATCTCACCTCACTCCCAAATATCCCTTTGCAGATTCCCCAAACACAGTGTTAGCAAACTGCTCCTTGAAAAGAAAGATGTAACTCTGTGAGATGAATTCACTCATGACAAAACAGTTTCTCAGAAAGTTTCTTTTTGGTTTATGTCTGTCAATATTTCCTTTGTCACCATATTCTTCAATGCACTCCCAAATATCCTATTGCAGATTCCATGAAAACAGTGTTATAAAACTTCTCAATGAAAACAACAGTGTATCTCTGTGAGATGAATCCACACATCCAAAAGCAGTTTGTCAGAAATATTTCTAGGTTTATCTGAGGATATTTCCTTTTTTGCCATAGGCCTCAATGAACTCTGGAGTATCCCTTCGCAGGTTCCATGAAAAAAGTGTTAGCACACTTCTCAATGAAAAGAATGCTGTAACTCTGTGAGATGAATTCACACATCACAAAGAAGTTTCTCAGAAAGTTTCCTTCTAGATTTTAGCTGAGGATATTTCCTTTGTCACCATAGGCTTCAATATGATCTAAAATAGCCCTTCTCAGATTTCCCTAAAACTGTGCTACCATACAGCTACGTGAATAGAATCGTGTAACTGTATGAGAAGAATTCACAAATCACAAAGGAGTTTCTCAAAAAGCTTCTTTCTCGTTTTCGTTGGAGGATATTTCCTTTGCCACCATAAGCTTCAATGTGCTCTGAAATATCCCATTGCAGATTCCAAGAAAGCAGTGTTAGCAAACTGTTCAATGAAAAGAACCATTGTAACTCTCTGACATGATATTACACACCACAAAGAAGACTCATAAAGCTTCTTTCTTGGTTTCTCCGAGAATGTTTCATTTTTTTACAAAAAGCGTCAATGTTCTCCGAAATATGTCAATTCAGATTCCAAGAAAACTGTGTTAGTAAACTGCTCAATGAAATGAACAGCGTAACTCTGTTACTTGAATTCACACAGCACAAAGTCGTTTCTCAGAAAGCTTCTTTTTGGTTTTTCTGTGAGGATTTTTCCTTTGTCACCAGAGGATTCAATACGCTCCCAAATACCCTGCTGCAGATTCCATGTAAGCAGTGTTATCAACTTGCACAATGAAAAGAATGGTGCAACACTGTGAGATGAATTCACACATGACAAAACAGTTTCTCAGAAAGCTTCTTTCTAGTTTTTTTCTGAGAATATTTCCTTTTTCACAATAGGCTTCAAAGCATTCCCAAATATCCCTTTGCAGATTCCATGAAAACTCTGTTAGCCAACGGCCCCATGAAAAGAAAGGTTTATCTCTGTGGGATAATTTCACACATCACAAAGAAGTGCCTCAGAAAGATTCTTTCTAGTTTTTATCTGAGAATAATGTCTTAGTCAATATAGGCTTCAATGACATCAAAAATATCCCCTCTCAGATTGCCCAAAAACAGTGCTACGAAACTGATCCATGACAAGAATCTTGTAACTCTTTGAGAGGAATTAACACATCACAAAGTGGTTTCTCAGAAAGCTTCTTTTTAGTTTTTTTTTTTTTCCTGAGGATATTTCCTTTGTCACCATAAGCTTCAAAGCACTCTGAATTATCCAATTGCAAATTCCAAGAAAACTGTTACCAAACTGCTTAGTGAAAAGAACAGTGTGATTCTCTGATATGAATTCACACATCACAAAGCAGTTTCTCAGAAATCTTCTTTCTAGTTTTTGTCTGAGAATATTTCCTTTTTCACAATAAGCTTCAATGTGCTCTTAAATATGCCATTGTAGATTCCAA
>NW_022294137.1:0-3784 GCF_002776525.5 Piliocolobus tephrosceles | reverse complement strand
AAAAAAAAAAAAAAAAATTTAAGGGCCAGGCGCAGTGGCTGAAGCCTGTAATCCCAGCACTTTGGGAGGCTGAGATGGGCGGATCATGAGGTCAGGAGATCGAGACCATCCTGGCTAACACGGTGAAACCCCGTCTGTACTAAAAAAATACAAAAAACTAGCTAGGCATGGTGGCGGGCACCTGTAGTCCCAGCTACCCGGAGGCTGAGGCAGGAGAATGGTGTAAACCTGGGAGGCGGAGCGAGCTTGCAGTGAGCTGAGATCCGGCCACTGCACTCCAACCTGGGCGACAGAGCGAGACTCTGTATCAAAAAAAAAAAAAAAAAAAAAAAATTAAGAATTAGCTGGATATGGTGATGCATGCCTGTAGTCCCAGATGCTTGGAAGGCTGAGGCAGGAGGATCGCTTGAGCCCAGGAATTTGAGGCTACAGCGAGGTATGATCCTGCCACTGCACTCCAGCCTGGGTGACAGAGTGAGCCTCTAAAAAACAACGACAAAAATCAGTTTGGAAAGGTGTGAGAGCCTCTATTCCTGAACCAATGCAGAGCAGCTGAAACCCAGGGTGGGCCTGTTGGGAGCAGGGAATTCACCCCACACCTATTCTATCCTGATTTCATCTTCTTGTTGGCTTGCAGAGAAGGTGGCTAGGGGACTTTGCCACACCCTCGGGGTTTTTGTTTTGGTTTTTTATTTTATTATTTTTTTGAGACGGAGTCTCGCTCTGTCACCCAAGCTGGAATGCAATGGTATGATCTCGGCTCACTGCAACCCCCGCCTATTGGGTTCAAGCGATTCTCCTGCCTCAGCCTTCCAAATAGCTGGAATTACAGGTGCCTGCCACCACGCCCAGCTAATTTTTTGTATTTTTAGTAGAAACGGGGTTTCACTGTGTTGGCCAGGCTGATCTTGAACTCCCGGCCTCAGGAGATCGCCCGCCTTGGCCTCTGAAAGTGCTGGAATTACAGGGGCGTGCCCAGCCCCACCCTTGGGTTTTAAAGTTAGGAGTTAAATCTGAGAGGAATCACTGAGAACCAAGTCAGAGAGAGAAGTCAGGCTGTAGGGCTGCTGGAACAGGTAATATTTTTTTTTACTTTGGACCAGTCTCCTCTCCTCAGCTGGGTTTTGTGTCATGGTTTGCCTTCCCTTATAGCTTTGCTGCAAAGCTCTTTGGGAGGGCCCACAGACAGGTCTTCCCGGGATAGGAAGGACAGGGACTTGGGCCCACAACTCAGGCAGTGGACAATAGCGGGTCCTTCGAATGGTAAGGCAGGGAGGCTCTCTAGCAGGCCTGGGGATGAGCTGGGCTCCTCAGCCTGGCTGGCCCAGGGAACTGAGCAGGATCTTAATTGGGGCAGGGGGTGGGGGGGGGGGTGCTGGAGTGGGAGGTGTGGTTACAAGTCCTGTAACCACAGGCAGAGGGGAGAACGTGAACAGGTGGAGGGAAGCTGGGACATTGTGCTGCAGTCAGACCTGGGGGTCTGGCTGGGTTAGGAAGGGGCAGGGGTTCTGTTCCAGCCAGGCCCAGTTTAAAGGAGAGGTTGATCTGTGCCCTTAGGCAAGCACTGGGAGGGGCCTGATTCCTTCTCTGAAAGAATACAGTGTAATCTGTTGTTTGAGAGGATTAAATGAGATAACCAATAACCTCCTCTCCCAGGGCTGGGTGCTTACAAAGTGCTGAAGAAGAGGAGGACTTTGGGAAGCAGGGCCCAGGTTGGAAGGTTAGGGGTGGTGAGGACTGGAGGACACTGGGGCAGACTTCACCCCTACTCAGTTGTGCCCAGGCCCCTCTGCCTGGGCTCATGTGTGGAAGAAAACAAAATGGGCAGCAGGGGTGGGGGGGAAGGGGGTGGTCCTGGGACTCCCACCAAGGCAGGTGGCTGGTGCTCAGGTCCGCTGAGAACTTGGGACCAGAGTTACCGGATCTCCTAATGCCTCAAGAGAAACAGGGAATCTGGATCTGAAATATGAAATCTTCCAGTTTTAAAACTTTGGGGATTGGCCAGGCGTGGTGGCTCACGCCTGTAATCCCAGCACTTTGGGAGGCCCAGGCGGGCGGATCACTTGAGGTCAGGAGTTCCAGACCAGCCTGGCCAACATGGTTAAACCCCATCTCTACTAAAAATACTGTGTGGTCCTGGGCAAAAATTATCCAGGTGTGGTGGTGCACATCTGTAATTCCAGCTACTCAGGAGGGAGGCTGAGGCTGGAGAATCACTTGAACCCAGGAGACAGAGGTTGCAGTGAGCCAAGATTGGGCCACTGCAGTCCAGCCTGGGCAACAGAGTGAGACTCTCTCTCACACAAACAAACAAAAAAAGCAAAAAAACCAAAAACAAAAAACCTTTGGGGATTAATTAACAATACAACAACAGAAAGCACCACGCAGGCCAAGCAAAGCCCACCACTTGGCTGGTGACCCCCTGCTCTAGCAAAGGTGTCACTGAAGGCAGGCCCTCCTGGGAGGAGGCTTCTCACTCTTGGAAATGGGCTCTTGATAGACCCAGTTTCCTGGTGATTGCTGGGAGAACAGAGCTGTCCTTTTGGGTTTGTGGTCCTGGGCACACCCCTTCCCCTCTCTGGGCCAGTTTCCTGGTCGGTGAAAGGACCTAGTCTGTGGGATTCCTGCCCGTTTGGACAAGTGTGTGACTCAGTCCCTCAGCCTCGGGGAGGGAAGATACGGCCATTATAGAAGTGACTCCTCCCAGGAACTGTGCTTCCGGGATTGGACGCAGGGCCTCAGGCATTTTGCGTGTCCACAGTCACAACTGTGTGAATATAGGTGTGTCATAATTGGAAGCTTTGCATGGCACAGTGTAAATATCATCGCTTTAATGACTTTGTTCTGCAACCTTTCATTGGCGGCTCTGGATGCCAGAAGCTTTTATTAATTCTCCCTGTGACCTGGGGAGGACAGGGTACTTCCTCCCATTTGCTGTTTAAGGAAACCCAAGCTCAGAGCTGGGAGGTGACTTGGCTAAACGTGCACCACTCGGAGCCCTGACTCAGGTGTCGGTGCTTTGGTACTGTGGCACCCCTCCTTCAACAGGGGAGAATGAGGTTGGGATCTGAGGGTCCTCTCTGTGCCCATCACAGTTTGAGCTGCAGGGAGGAGAAGAAGAAGAAGGCAAAAAGGTCTTTGCCCTTGATTTTTCCACGGGAGGAGAATATATGAGCCCAGGCTACCTTTCTGGGCCTTGTATCGAAATCCCTAGCTGTCTCCTCAAATCTCTTGCCCTGAATCAACCTGGCCTGTGTTCTCCGCGGCACTCTGAACCTGGAGGCGGACTGAGCCCCCAGCAGTCTAACATCTTTTGCAGTGTCGTGAATAGCGCCTGTTTTCGCAGGGGCCCAGTGCTCTGCCTGGAGAGGAGACAGAACCCGGCAGGCGGGGAGAGGTCTAGACCCTCCCCTCCCATCCCTTCACCCCCACTTTTTGTGCGCCCTCCTCTTCCCCTCTTCCCTGTGTCCCCTCACCCCGTCTTTTCCACCTGTGCCCTGGACTGCATTAGGGTGTCAGTATCTGTGCGCTCCCCTACCCCCACGCGTAAGCCCGCGCCCCTGCACTGAGGCTGGGGGACTGCGTCTCGCGGCTGCGGCCCCCAGCGCGGAGGGCGCGGGCCCTTTAAATCCTCCGGGGCGGCGGCGGCGGGCCGGGGATGACATCAGCGGGCGGGCCCGGGGCTCAATGGGAGCCGGCGGGCGCGCGCGGTGCGGGAGCGCGCGAGCCGGCGGCGGGGGATACATCCTCAACGCCAGATCGGAAGAGCGTCGTTGAGGATGTA
>NW_022294136.1:0-3209 GCF_002776525.5 Piliocolobus tephrosceles | reverse complement strand
AAAAAAAAAAAAAAAGAAAGAAAAGACCCCACCTTGGACCCACCCAGATAACCCAGGATCATCTTCCACCTCAGGCTCCTTCACATCCTCACATCTGTAAAGTCCCTGTGGCCACACAACACAGCACATGGACAGGTCCCGGGACTGGGACACAGCCATCCCTGGGCCCTAATTCAGCCACCCACAGCTCCTTTCCCTCCTTCCCCTCTCTTTCTCCAGGTATAAGAAAGGAATGCAGAGAGGTTGGTTGTTGCGGGAAGTCAGGGACCCCAAACAGAGGGACCAGCTGAAGCCGCGGCAGAAGAACATAAATTGTGAAGATTTCATGGACATTTATTAGTTCCCCAAATTAATACTTTTATAATTTCTTACGCCTGTCTTTACTGCAATCTCTGAACATAAATTGTGAAGATTTCATGGACGTTTATCACTTCCCCAGTCAATACTCTTGTGATTTCCTATGCCTGTCTTTAATATCTTAATCCCGTCATCTTCGTAATCAGAGGATGTATGTCGCCTCGGGATCCTGTGATGATTGTGTTCACTGCACAAATTGTTCAAACAATATGAAATCTGGGCACCTTGAAAAAAGAACAGGACAATAGCGATGTTCAGGGAACAAGGGACATAACCATTAGGTCTGGCTGCCTGAGAGCGAGGTGGAACAGAGCCATATTTCTCTTCTTTCAAAAGCAAATGGGAGAAATATCGCTGAATTCTTTTTCTCAGTAAGGAACATTCCTGAGAAAGAATGTGTTCCTAAGGGGAGGCCTCTGAAATGGCCGCTCTGGGGATGTCTGTCTGTTAAGGGTTGCAGGTAAGGGATGAAATAAGACCCCGTCTCCCGTAGCACTTCCGGGCCTATTAGGATGAGGAAATTCCCACCTAATAAATTTTGGTCAGACAGGTTGTCTGCTCTCAAACCCTTTGTTTCCTGATAAGATGTTATCAATGAGAATGCGTGCCCAAAACTTCATTAGCAATTTTAGTTCCCGCCCCCCATCCTGTGATCTTGCCCTGCCTCCATTTGCCTTATAATATTTTATTACCTTGTGAAGCATGTGATCTATGTGACCCACACCCTACTCATACACTCCCTCCCCTTTTGAAAATCACTAAGAAAAACTTGCTGGTTTTGCAACTTGGGAGACATCACAGAACCTGCCGACATGTGATGTCTCCTCCCGACACCTAGCTTTAAAATTTCTCTCTTTTGTACTCTTTTTCTTTATTTTTCAGACTGGCTGACACGGAAAATAGAAAAGGACCCATGTTAAATTATCGGGGGTAGGTATCCAACATGGGGTGCCAAATGTGGCCTTAGACAGCTGAACTCTTTAAGCCTTTGTTTGTTCATCTGCCTGAACTCACTGAGTGCTAGGACTGTTTCAGTCCCATGCAGTGCCTCACTGAGCCTTAGAAGGGACTTAATGTTGAATGAAGGGGAGGAATTTTAAAATCCACATAAAAAACATTGTTTTTTTTTATTTGTTTTTTTGGTTTTTTGTTTTTGTTTTTGTTTTTGTTTGAGATGGAGTCTCGCTCTGTTGCCCAGGCTGGAGTACAGTGGCATGAGCTGAGCTCACTGCAACCTCTGCCTCCTGGGTTCAAGTGATTCTCCTGCCTCAGCCTCCTGAGTAGCTGAGATTACAGGCATGTGCCACCATGCCCAGCTAATTTTGTGTTTTTAGTAGAGATGGAGTTTTGCCAATTTGCCCCGGCTGGTCTCAAACTCCTGACCTCAGGTGATCCACCTGCCTGGGCCTCCCAACGTGCTAAGATTACAGCTGTGAGCCACCGTGCCTGGCCATTTTTCTTAAAATATACTAATCTACAATGTCACTTCCCTTCCATGCTTGACTTCTACCTTTACCTTCTGATAATCGCGATCATCTTGTGGGGATCAAGATTCTCCAGGATTACATTTTGGCCCCGCCTTGAGTAGTTGTGGGACCTTGGGGAAGTTACTTGACTTTTCCATCTATATTTATTCTGTAAAATCTGTAAAATGGGACTATTTCTGAGGGTAAAATGAGTATGCCACAGTTGGAACAGTGTCAGGCACATAATGCTTACCAGATGTTGACTATTCATCCTTATCCAATGAGGACAATGGTATCCCACTGTGGGGTTCTCAATTTTGTATAAGATAATAATGCTTTATGATTTGTTAGTAAAAGAATTATCTGAGGCCGGTTGTGGTGGCTCATGCCTGTAATCCGAGCACTTTGGGAGGCCGAGGTGGGTGGATCACCTGAGGTAAGGAGTTCAAGACCAGCCTGACCAACATGGTGAAACCCTCATCTCTACCAAAAAAAATACAAATATTAGCCAGATGTGGTGGTGTGCGCCTGTAGTCCCAGCTACTCGGGAGGCTGAGGCTGGAGAATCGCTTGAACCTGGGAGATGGAGGTTGCATTGAGCCGAGATTGTTCCACTGCACTCAAACCTGGTCAACAGAGCGATATTCCATCTCAAAGAATAAATAAATAAGTAAATAAAAGAAATATCTGAGTACCCCTGCCATGGAAAGAAGAAACAGAAGGAGAAAAGGGAGTTGGTAGGTCCTAGCATTACAGAGCTGGGAAGGATGTGTTCAGTCCCTATTTTATAGACCGGGAGGGGAAAGTGTGATGTCTTCCAGGCTTTCATTCAGGATACACAGCCATGACTTTCTATTGAGAGTGGGACCAGGGCCCTGGGCGTAGCTATGGTCAAGTTGCAGACAAGAACTAACACTTGTAAGACAGGAGAGAAGCATTTAGTTAGAAAAGCAGTCAAAAACTTGCGTATAACTACATTTGGTGAGCAAATGAAAGCTGTCAGACTCTGAAAAACAGAAATGCTGGTGGAAATGAATTTAGTAACTGGGGTTTTCTTTCTTTCTTTCTTTTTCTTTCTCTTTTTTTTTTTTTTTTTTTTTTTTGACAGTTTCACCCTTGCCACCCAGGCTGGAGTGCAAGGGAGCGATCTTGGCTCACTGTGCAACCTCAGCTTCCTGGATTCAAGCAATTCTCCTGCCTCAGCTTCCTGAGTAGCTGGGAGTACAGATGCCTGCCACCACGCAGAGCTAACATTTTGTATTTTTAGTAGAGATGGGGTTCCACGCAGAGCTAATGTTTTGTATTTTTAGCAGAGATGGGGGTTTCACCATGTTGGCCAGGCTGGTCTCGAACTCCTGACCTCGGTGATCCACCCCCCCCCCCCCC